>NW_024962268.1:64642-92469 GCF_019238085.1 Lagopus leucura | reverse complement strand
ATATATATATATATATATATATATATATATATATATATATATATATACAATATATATATGTATATAATGCTGATTGTTATTTAGTATCTATATGTGCGTATATATATATTTATATATATATACACACACGTATATCTGTGTTGTACAGTTTAGGTATGATGTAATGATATGGAATAAAGGGTGGATCCTGTCACCCTTTATATATATATTCCATTTCATAACATCATGCAGGGGACAGTCAGAGCTGGGATGGATGCTGGAAAGCTGTTATTCTTGGTGTTTCTCCTTGGGAGCTACAGATCCCAGCAGCCATTTGTTCCCACATGGTTCTCAGGAAGAAATGAGATGATGTACCTATGGCTTTCCTTCCATCTGCACCACCATTCTGCAGCGCAGTTAGAAAGAAAACTCCCTCTCTCATTAATTTAATTTATTACCCTTGATTCCTTTTATATTGAAAAGTGAGAAGGGCCCCATAGGTGAAAGTAAAAAGGCAAGAAGGCTTCACAGTGACTGAGAATAAGGGGGGTGAAGGGGGATAGTTAGAGATAGTTTATAGAAGTAAGAATACAGAGGTTGTTAGAAAGATAAGGGATGGCAGACACTGTATTTGGGATAGTGAAGTGTATGAAGGCCATGCCGATAAGGTTTGAGAACAACCCAGGGACATCTGGAAGGGAAGTGATTAGATGTCCACAGGGCTAGAAGAAACTGTTTTGGGAGGATGTCCCCCCAAAAGGTCAGAAGTTTATGGTGAGAAAGGTCAGAAGCCTTTGTGAGGAAGATGAAAAATCTTCATTCCACAACTATGCATGAGCAAGAGAGGAGGGTCTGCATGCTAACGAACTCTCAAGGGTATAATGAATAAGTATCCGAGTTCTGGGAAACTATTGGTAATGTATTAGTTTGGCCTAGTAGCACTATTTTTCCAGATGGTGAGCAAGTTAGGTGGATCTACCCCCCTTGCATCCAGTGTACTGCTGAATAAACCATACCTGCTTTGTAATCTTACTTGGTTTATGGACTTTGATTCTGCACATCAATTTCATTTTATCTCATATTCTTTGACCACTTCTAGTAAATTATTTTCTCTTTATTTCAATTGAGTTCCTCCTTCTCATTCTCTATTGGCTTCCTGCGCGGATGGAGGAGTGGGAGGAGACCCTTGACTATGCTGTGGGGACAAAAGACCTTCAAGCTGTGACAATGGGTGTCAAATCAGGTTCTTTTTGGTGGTGTTCTGTGACAGAACAAGGGGTGCTGGGCACAAACAGAGACAAAGGAATTTCCATATGAACATCAGGAAAAAAATCATTATTTTGAGGGTGACACAGCACTGGAACAAGCTGCCCGGAGAGGCTGTGGAGTCTCCTTCTTTGGAGATATTCAAACCCTGCCTGGATGCTTTCCTGTGTAATCTACTCTAGAGAACCTGCTGATGATTTCCAGAGGTCCCTTCCAACTCCTGCAATTAAGTAATTCAATCCAGTTGATTCTCAGAGCACCTGTGCCAGTGATGGGCAGGAGAATATACTCTTTACTCCTGGATTCAGCTCTTCTTCCCTTTGCTTCTTTTCTCCTCCTACTAAAAAATATGAGATATTTACAATGCAGAACCTCACCCTGCAGTTCCTATTTAGCTGATTTGGTAAAAGAGGCCACAGGATGCACTGCAGGAGGCAGCAGACAAAAATATGTGTGCAAGTCAGTTTTTCCATATAAAGGTAAGCTTTCTTGGCCATCTTTTATTTTCTCCTCTGTCAATTGTTTGCTGGCCAGAAAACTGGTAGTCCGTGGAACTGGAGCATTAACTCTTTAAGTCCCAGTACTCTACTTGATGTTATGAATACCATAACAAAAAATCATAAAACCATGACATCCTCTTGCTCTTTCCTCTTCTACATCATCTTGAAGAGATTTTTTGTACTAACAAGAGACAGAAGATCCTTTCTTCTCCATAAGCTATAATTCAGCAAATCAGAATCCCAGACAGGGCATTATTATCTCTTTCCTCACAAAAATTAAATGATTGCGCTCAGAGAAAACAGTGTGTTGCAAGGCTTCACAAAATTCTAAATGCTCTAGCACACAGTGTAAGCTTGTCTGCCCATTCTGAACCATTATGAACAGCACGTGACACCTGAATATCCTTGCAGTATTGTCCACTACTGTCGTACAAGTAAACGAATTGCACTTCTGCCTTAGCCTGTTGAGAATCACACAAAGATGCCTGAAGTTGCAAAACGGATGCTGTGGACCCTCTTTCCCATACTACATGCCTATCTATGCAAACTGATTAGAAGTTTATCAATTGATAAACTGATCAGAAAACTGATCAGAAATTTATCAATAATTAGTTCTCTTTTGCATTGGTCTGTCTCTGAAAAGCCGTACATCTTCTTCTGCTTTTTCATCCAGGGAATTTTTATTGGTGTCTATAAATACAAAGAAAATTTACCTGAAATAACTGCCTCTATGTCTGCAAAAGCAGTATTAATTTATATCTGAGCTTGAGCCAAGGTCAGTCAAGCACACCAATCTCTGGTACAATGTTTTCTTAGTAAATTAAGAGTAATTTGAATACCGATGTGAGCAGAAGTAACTGCTATGCAAGGGAAAAAATGGATGGGCATTCTGCAACCTTCAAAGAATGACCTAAAGTCCAACACATCTATCTCCAAGATACTTTTGCAGAAGCTTTGGCCCAGTGTTACTTTGTGCCTCAAATCATCAGCTAGTTTAAACAGGTCTCACATGCTACTCCTTGCACTTAATAGCATTTCACAGCTAAGCTTGTAAGCTCATTCTTACTATGAGCTTGTTCCATAAAATTAACTTAAATTTGCTGTAGTGGCATTACACTTGATATATTAACTAACTAACTAATTAATTAATTAATTAACTATATTAATTAATATTTATTCAGCAATATAAAAGCTGGACCCTCTTGTAGCTGAGACCTCACCTACAAATGGACATACTGTGTAGGACCTCCCACTTGCTGGGAAGGACAGTCTAAATCCTCACTGCAACCGAGGCTCCCCAGCAATTCTGGATCTGAATGATGATAAAGTTTGAGGGCAATTGGTGATACATTTGCCTTAATCACTACTACAGTCCTCTTGTAGTAACAGTTACATGCACTGCCTTGTTCTGTATTATTCTTGCTGTATCATTATGTAATTGTTTTAAACTTAGATAAGCACACTGCTTCAATTTGATGTCTGTAACCTTTGCACTAACCCC
Source organism: Lagopus leucura (assembly GCF_019238085.1). Taxonomy (NCBI): domain Eukaryota; kingdom Metazoa; phylum Chordata; class Aves; order Galliformes; family Phasianidae; genus Lagopus; species Lagopus leucura. The sequence continues at coordinate 89,223 of NW_024962268.1, read as the reverse complement.
ATCCACCGGCAAAACAGTAGCTGAGCTGAAAATCATCTATATCTATCTGTATATACATATGTATCTATTTATATCTATCTATCTCTCTCTATATACCAGGTGTCTGCCAAGATTGTTAATTTCCCTTAAATTTAATGACAACTAATGTATTTAAGGCCATTCTTAGATCAGTGCTTCCATGGTACTCTTTCTGCTTTTTAAGAGTCATAAATGCAAATTCAGAAAAAAGCAAAAAGTGACTGTTGGTTTGCAGCAGACCAGTGCTTGTAACGCAAACCTGAGTTCTTTACTGTTAGTGCTGTGCTGAGAAAGCACCACTTTGTTACCTGTGCCTTTTTGGGACTGTTTATTTCAGTGAAATCAATACTTTGATCCTCTGTAAGAAATACTGTAATTAAAAACTGTAATTAAAACACTGTAATTAAAACTACTTAACACTACATATGAAGAAAAGAAAGGAATCAAAGTCCACTGGAAATGAATCCTGGAAGCTACTGGCTTCTGAAGATTCATTATACAATCTTTATAAAAGTTTTGTAGGTTTTGTGTGATTATGTAGCTGTAGTCAACAAGTGATAATTCTCACTACATTTGAATATACATTTCTGTGTGTGTATAATGTATATACTATGTACACATGCATAGACAAATGTATACCACTCTGTTTTACTAATCAAATCTTTTTCCTGTTAGTGACAAACACAAACGTATTTGTTTTATTAGCTCACTCAACACTTGAGAAGCAAAATGGAACAGATCCTTTAACTCAGATCCATCCTTGCAACTTACATGCTTTGTGCCATAATAGTGTTTCAATTAATTCTCATTCCCTTGCCTCATCTAATCAGAGCCTGAATTCATCCCTGGATAACCTTTTTGCACTAAACCTTGTTGTGAGGAATCTGTTCTGTCACAGCTAGCTACTTAATGATGTCCTTGCAAGAGGATCTGGATCCATGAATTCCTGACTGCATCCTGATTATGTGGTAATTACTGCCTATCCTTACAACTTTACTTCCATAGCACAACAGTAGATGCATCTATATGAAGGCAATTCCTCAGTAGTTCACAGCTTTTGTAAGAAGGTTAGATTGTAATTTATTCATGCATAATTATAAATTTATATGTTTTGATGCCTCCAGTTACATTTGCCTAACACTATGTTTTGGTAACATTTAATGACCAATTTACTGTATTTTTGTGTCTTTATTTTAAAACCCTCACTTTTTTTTTCCATTAGGAAGCAAAACTTTGCTATGATAATAGAGAAAAAAAGAATGATTACTACTTGTTTTCAGCATCAAAAAAACTCTTTAATGCATTTATAATATTGTTTTCTAGCAAACAGTACCTTCTCCCTGGTAAGCATTGCATTTTGTTAGAAAAAGATTTAGATTACAATTCGTTTATATCAGACAGTACAAAGAAAACTCTGCCAAAAGCTTTTTTAATGACTGTCTTGTTCTCTTTCCTCTCCCACTACACCATCCAGTTACTTTAACATATGTCAGTGTGGTTCTCTGTACAGTGACTAGGAGAAAACGATACACACTGAATAGACAACTCTCTCAATCATAATTATAGCTCGTTTACTTCATTTTGAGAGCATCTGTTGATTTCTGTAAACAATAGTTAGCAAGTATTTGGTATTTATATAAATAAATGTTATCAGCTAGTGAAAATATACTCAAAAAGTTGTAATTTTTTTTCTGTCCGCCTGAATCTCAACAGAGAGCGGTAGGAAAGGATGGCTAGTGGAGTGTTTAGGCTATTCCACAGGAGGGGGCTGGTGAGTAACCCGATCAAAAAAGGCCTTGCAAGTGCTTTTGCAATGTTGTTCTACATGTTGTTTACACATAAACAAAACAATCACTCTTCTTTTTGAAAAAATTGCCTAGAACTTCATGGGAGGCTGACAGTAATTGTCTACCAGCTCACAATTTCTGCCTTACTCTGAGCATATGCACAAAGAGACCTATTTCTGAAATCTTGCAACATTCCTATATGTGGAAAATATTGAATATTTTTCTTATGGACGGTATAGGGAAGATGCGCAATGGGCATAACTGTATTATATACATATTGCAGATACAGTAATGACTTAACAGTTATTGTCAGCCTGATTGCCAACATCTTTTAAGAAAAAATGTCAGTGTGTGTATCTGACAACAGCAGCATGACTTTTGCACTAGTGCCAACATTATTTCTTCCCACTGGTCTTTCTTCTTGAAGTCTGTAGTAAGCTTAAAGTATACTTCTACCAAATTCAGAGGCCATTTTCAATTACTTTGTAGCTGAACTGACAGGTAATTCGCAGTCAGATTCTTCTCTCTCCTTCCAAAACAGCAGGGAAATTAAATGAACAAAAAGAGGCAAGAAAGCATCCCTCTGAGAAAATAAATTCCAACAAAACTCTTTTTCCCTATAATGTTTCTATCTTGTCAAGTGCAAGTTGCCCCATATCACCTTAAATAATATTAGGCGTGATTCATAATACAGAGAAGGTCCTTCTTGAGTCTCCTCATAAAATGGAAGAATTTTACACCTGTTGTGGATTGAAACTCTATTCATAAGAGAGAAACATCAATACATTTACTGTTGTAATATACTGTAATATAGTGATTTAACAAAGCTTAGTTGTAAATAAGACAACAACAAGATTTAAGATAACAAGGTAGACCTGATTACTTACTTCCTTGAATATAATCACTATTGTGCTCACTATCTGCCTGAGCAACAGCCAGGCCAAGGGAGGAGGTTGGAGTGGGAAGAGCACACATCATCATAAGAATTTAAGCACTGAAGGCTCTCCAGAAAAATAAATATCTCAGTGAGATATATAAGGTATCAGAACAATAGTAATATTCAAGCATAATCCAGCTTGCTGAAGCTAGAGACTTCAAAAGGTGAATAGCAGAGAGCAGAACAACCTTGCCACAAAGACGCTCAGAAGAAATTATCTCTTTCTTACTATTTTGTTCTTCTTGTGTTTTTTGGGGGAAGAATGCCTCTGCAACTTTTTCTTAGGACATTCATATTTTTATTGCTTATGTGAGCTCTGTTGTGATGTAGTGAGATGAGACAAGTGCTTAACAGTACAAGGACACCTTCACTCTGCACAAAGATAGAGTGCGACAGAAAAATCCATCATGCTTAGATTGCAGATCCAAGTGCACAAAGCAAAGGACTTTGAAAATCTATGCAAAACAAACCAACCGAGTAAACATCTCACCTTACCACCCACAAATAAAAGCAAAAAATAGAATGAAAATTTATATAGGTGGTGGGATAAAGCAGGGAAATTACATACAGCATTAAAGATAATCATTACAGTTCTTAAGAAGAAATTAAGACATAATGATCTGACTAGCTCTTTCAAGTGAAGATGTGATATTGAACATCCACTTGAAGATATTTGAAGTCCAGCTTTCCAAGTGTTGAAGGTGAGCAAGTCTAAGGCAGGCGCAGCATGAGCAAATAAAATCCAAAGTGTCTGCAGCTGGGAACACAGAACTGAGGCAATTTTTAACTATTTTATGTCAAATCTCTACTTTCCATCTACTTAGATTTTGAAGGAATTGAATTATTAGAGTCCTATTACTAGAGTCCTATTATTTTGTTTCATAAAATACATCTTTTAAATTATATGAAGTAGCTTAAAGAATCAGAAGCAGTTGCCTTATTTTAACATGATTCTGAGTAAAATGTTAATACAAATCTCATTCTTGCAGAAAAGCATTTGAATAATTTTACTAGTTATTATTTTGATAATGATTACAGTTATTATACTATGATTTCAGCAGAAAAATTATACAAAACAGTACTATATCAATAATACAAAATGAATTAGCAGGGAAAAAACTACAGTTTGGGGCTGTTATTGGAATCTTTTGCTGTGCAGACTTAAACCTGAATTTAAACATATTGAGACTAATATAGAGCATGCAAAAGTTTCTCTGGTGCAATTCCAGTGATCCTACTAACAGCAATTAGATTAAACAGGGGAAATCAGATGAATAGGATTGGTCCTTTGGTACTGAGAGATAAAATCTAAGAAAATAAAATTAATCTGTAACAAAATATTATACTGATATTACATATATACGTTATATACGTATTGTAATAACACATTATAGCAATGCGAAGGTAGTTGATCTTAGTAAGAGTTCATATGTTCAAGTAAGTATTTAACAACAAAGGAAATTGCAGTTCCTTCATTACCTGCAGTGAAGGAACTGAGGGAATATATTTTCCTGTCTTTTAATCTTCTTATTTAAGCTTTATGTTCCTTAAATTGACTCTTTGTAAGTTCTTAATGATACCTTGTTAGGGACCATGGCATTGCTCTGCTGAAATCTATTGGATGCATAGAAAGGGGCAAATGTGGAAAAGGCATTGAGGTCTCAAGATATGCAATGGCAGAAAGCCAGCTGAGTCCATAGCTTAGAGGAATAGAAAGGCTACCACCTCATGGACACCATTCTGATAGCTTCAGAAATTGACTTGCCAGTTTGCAGCAGACCTGCAAATCTTATAAAGCATTTACCGATAATGTATCATGCAGACAGACAAGCTAAGGAATCATCATAATGCCAGCACTATTACTATTACCTGGAAGGCATCTTTGGAGAAAACATTTTTATTTAATTATGCACAACAGTTTCACAAGAAAAAGAATGACACCGGCATATTTTTGAATTTCAAATTTGCTGTAATGGGTGATTCAAAGCATTCTCTAATTCCACTAGTAGATAATACCTAATTTCAAGGAAGAGAAAAATCATTCTTTACGTGTAGATGCCATGAAAAATCTGTGTCATTTGTGAAGGTTTTCCAATATGTAAGTAATGAACAGGTCAGGCTGAAGAAAGCTCTAGTTTTTCTAAATAGTTTAGAGGAGGATGTCCTGCAGGATTATAACAAGCCAGTCTACTAAAGATATCTTCATAGTAAGCCTCCTGGCATTGTTAAGTGTATGCAAAAATGATTCCCTGGTCATCACATGTGATTTTCGCAAGATTTTGAAGAACTTAGGACCAAGTCCAATTCCAAACTGAGTTCACTAGAACTTAAATTGTTCTCTGATTGTTTCACCTACTTCTAGGTGAAAATTATGGCAAACATTTGTAGAAACTTGCACTGTGTCTATAGCTGTAGAGAAAGTTTATTATCTAATTATTATCTAATACCAGAGAAGATCCAATTGCTTGTCTTTTTCTGCTGACTTATTCTCACCCAAAATTTTTATCTTGCTTTCCAAATGTATTGAATGAACGCTCTGATTGAGAAGGTCCTAATTGAAAGCCTAATTGAAAAGCCTAATTGAAAGGCTGCTATTCACTAGTCATCTTGTGTCTGGGATGGTACACTCACACTGTGTGCTTCCAAGTGTTCTGACATTTTCTGCTTTGTTTTGTCTAGATTGAATTCTTTGCTGTTTGTTGCAGTTTGTGATCACTCACAGTAAAACTGCTTCTAAAAACAAATTGACCAACACATCAATAAAAGAAACCTCTTCTAGTACATATCAGAATTTCCTCTTTAACTTTCCTGTAAAAGAATCACAGAATCACAGAATCACCCGGGTTGGAAGGGACCCCAAGGATCATGTAGTTCCAACCCCCCTGCCTAGCAGGGCCACCAAACATACACATTCAGATCAGGTTGCCCAGGACCCCGTCCAACCTGGCCTTAAACACGTCCAAGGACGGGGCATCCACAACCTCCCTGGGCAGCCCGTTCCAGGGCCTAACCACTCTCCTTGTAAAGAATTTCCCCCTAACATCCAACCTAAATCTTCCCTCCTTCAACTTAAAACCATTTCCCCTAGTCCTGCTGTTATCAGCCCTTTTGAAGAGTTTACTCCCCTCCTGGGTGTAGGTTCCCTTCAGGTATTGATAGGCTGCAATGAGGTCACCCCTCAGCCTTCTCTTCTCCAGGCTGAACAAGCCCAACTCCCTCAGCCTGTCCTCATAGGGGAGGTGCTCCAGCCCCCTGATCATCTTAGTCACCCTCCTCTGGACCCTTTTCAAAATCTCTGTGTCTTTCTTGTACTGAGGGCTCCACACCTGGACACAGTACTCCAGATGGGGCCTCACAAGAGCCGAGTAGAGAGGGACAATCACCTCCCTGTCTCTGCTGACCACCCCTCTCCTGATGGAGCCCAGGATCCCATTTGCCTTTCGAGCTGCCAGAGCGCACTGCTGGCTCATATTCAGTCTCTCGTCCATCAGGACCCCCAGGTCCTTCTCTGCCGAGCTGCTCTCAAGGACCGCTCCTCCCAGCCTGTACAGGTGCCTGGGGTTCTTCCGGCCCAAATGTAAAACCTTGCACTTTGCCGTGTTGAACCTCATCAGGTTCACCCGAGCCCAGCCCTCCAGCCTGTCGAGGTCCCTCTGAATGGCATCCCTTCCTTCCACCGTATCAACCGCACCACTCAGCTTGGTGTCGTCAGCAAACTTGCTGAGGGTGCACTCAATTCCCTCATCGATGTCATTAATAAAGATGTTAAAGAGCACCGGTCCCAAGACAGACCCCTGGGGGACACCACTTGTTACCGGCCTCCACCTGGACATAGAGCCATTGACCACCACCCTCTGTCTGCGGCTTTTCAACCAATTGCTTATCCATCGGGTCGTCTACCCATCAAATCCACTTCCCTCCAATTTGGAGATGAGGATGTGGTGGGGGACCATGTCAAAGGCCTTGCTCAGGTCCAGGTAAATGACATCGGTCGCCTTCCCTTCGTCCACCAATGCCGTCACTCCATCATAGAAGGCCACAAGATTAGTTAGGCATGACCTTCCTTTGGTGAAGCCGTGCTGGCTGTCTCGGATCACATGCTCATTCTTTATGTGACCGAGCATGTTGTCCAGGAGGATCTGTTCCATGATCTTCCCAGGCACGGAGGTGAGACTCACCGGCCTGTAGTTCCCCGGGTCCTCCCTGCTCCCCTTCTTGTATATGGGAGTGACATGACCCTTCCTCCAGTCATCTGGGACCTCACCTGACAGCCACGACTTCTCAAATATGATGGAGAGCGGCTCGGCAACCACCTCAGCCAGCTCCTTCAGAACCCTGGGATGCACGCCATCCGGCCCCATAGACTTGTATTCATTCAGTCTAAGGAGGCACTCTTGGACTTGCTCTGCCCTTACAGTGGGGAGGGATTTACCTCCTTGGTCCCCACAAGGTGACAAAAGGTGACATTACAAACCAATAAGGCTTATGAACCCCAAGTTGTATACATACTCATTCATAACAAAATAAGGAATTATTTGATGAATATCTTAAACATGGAACTTCTTCAAAACAAGCTTAATTGATCTTACAGTAGAGCTCTATTTCAGCGTCCTACTGCTGACTTTTGCATTCACAAATTCTGAGACTAGACAATTCAGTGACTATACAACTGTCACTATTTCAGTACTAAATATTCATTTACAACAGACTGTATTTTATTTTCAGTAAACCACATGGTCTTAATATGGAAGTAACAATCTTCAAAGTTATATTCAGTTTCTTTAGACTGATGCAGCTGGACTATCCCACAGACACAGATAAGGAGGACTTTCCCCACATCAGCTTATCTTGTGAGGAATATACAACAGTGTTGTGATTCTTGTGATGTGACCCCTTCTTTGACAAATAACATGTTCTAACACTCTGTGCTTGACTGCATGATAATATCAGAGGCTGCTGCCATGGTTGTATCTTTGTACAGTCATGAGATTCAGAGAACCAAGGTCTGAGAGCAGGAGACATCGGTGTAAAAATTCTGAAGCAAAACTACAGTTCAATCTATAACCTTGAAATATAATATTCTGCCAGACACTCGATCCCAGGTTTTTTCTGCTCTTTGGCAAGTAAAAAGAGGACAAAGTGGAAAAGCACTGGCATAGAGGTTTTCTCACAAATTGAGTTGAAGTGCAGAGCCAGATGTTCAGTGCAGACTATATATGTGAGTGCTTTTATGTAGACAAAAAGGAAAGCTAGGAGAAAGCTGGAGGCCCAGCAGCAAAGGCCTTCTTGATCATTTCATTTCTGCTGCCATGGGAAGGGCTGCATTCTGCTGGTTTCTGAACTGACTGCACTGACCTCAGGCAGTGATGTGGAATCACTTTCATGCTGTTTCTTTGCATGGAAAAAATCAACTCCTCACTTGTTAAAACGTTTTTGTAATTCAGTCAGTTGAAAACCTTACTGTGCAAATTTGCTGCACTGTCATAAGTCTGATGCATGGAGGAACTTTGTCTTCTTGGATGACAATGGGCCTCCACTGCTCTGCCTCTATAAAGACATTTTCAGAATGATTTGTCTTTTCTCACTAGACATCTCTGTCAGAACTGTGAAAATGTTCTTAGCCTGCTGTGAATACACTTGATTATAAACCTTGCTGGAAGCATTGGTGGAAATCCTACTTCCTGCCAAACTACAAGTTTCTTTCTGTTTGGAAAAGTCTGTTGTTTCAAATCCAGCAGCTTTTCCATGACAACAATGTGTTATAAAACTTGCATATTAACTCTCTAACAAATAAAAAGATCATTTCTTATGTTCTTCTTTCTATTTCCTACTTTGTATTTTAGTTATCTCTAGCTACAGAATTTCTAACATGCTAATTGCCAGGTAGACTTAGGGACCAAGACAAAGCCTCAAGACTTCTCTTTTGGCCAGTGTAACTAAAAAAATAAACTAGAAATATTCAACTCCTATACAGTACTCTGTTCAGTTCTCTTATCAGTTACCTCTGGTGAGGAAAAAACATCATCATCCTCGTTTCACAGGTCTGAGAACTGAAGCAGAAATAAACAAGACTGAAATATTTAAAAGGTAGAAAAGAAGATGGTAAGAATGATAGTAAATCTTGCATGTCTTGTGACTCAATATCAACGATGATGTTTATGTGTTACATTAAAACAGTGCTCACATGACAGCACAAACTGCTTGCAAAATTTGAACTTAAATGCAGTCTCTTACTTAAAAGAAGTTGTGTGCAGATTTACTTATCAAACTGACTGGCTCTTCGGTGCTGCACTGTATTTATCACTTTGTTTCTTTCAGTATTTTTTTCCAGCAATTAAGAAAATGAAACATATCATTGGTCATTTCAGGCTTAGCTACACCCACAGAAACTTGGCCCTTTTCTTCCACTGCCACTGAATGAAGTCCTAAACTTCAAGTCTCAAATTCTGCCTCCACAACAAAAAAAAATCAAATATCATCCAATTTCTTACATATAGACTTCCTGGTATTCATTTTTTTTCCCCATTCAAGGCAGGCTGTGACTTGCCAACCATCCCTTCACTGAAATTTGAGCAGATCTGATGGCACAAAATGCTCACCATGTTTCTCTTGTGCTTTCATCCCCTGGCTCTTGAAGAAATTCTGTCTTTCCCAGAAGACATTTAAAAGTATGGAGAATAGATACACAGAATGACAGCTGTAAGGGTAAGGTTCATCATCCATCAGAAATGCTTCATGACGTTAGGATCATGGGTAAAAATACCCCTTTTGTGCTTCAGAAGACATAAGGGGTTCTTCTGCTCTTATCTTAAGACCACTTAACTTTTCATAAGGCATAAAAGCTTGTCTAAAGCTTCTTCTCATCAGCTTGCCTTTTTTCTGCCAAACATGGTCTCTGATATAACTATATCAGTCATCAGATGTGGTCATAAAGAATGAGGAAATGCCGAAGACAAATCTACTTCAGATTTCCCACTGTAACCAAGTTCTGTGTTTCACAATCACATAGACCTATTACATAAGGAGGTTGTTATTAATGACCTGGACTGCCAGATAATGCTTTAAACTTTTGCACTATTCTACTAATCCTTGTAGACATACTTTGTTTCCCAGTACATCTTGAAAAAAGATGGACAAGTATGACTCAGAGGCATAGTTTCAGTGTAACATTATATATCACCTATGTTTACCTTTAGTTTTGAATGTGAAAATCAAGAATAGAATCTAGTATATTGAATTAGCAAAAGCAAACTGTCAGAACATAACTACAGAATTTTCCCCAAATCTCCTACTTATCTGCTAGTTGCATTTGAGCCATTAAAATATCTATACTACAAGACAACAAAAGTAAATCTGTATATTAAACTGAAATATGATATTGTAGTGCAAGCTAGAATGCCAGAACTCCTGGAAGAAATCAATATCATTCCTCTTCTGCTGCTCCCTATTTTTTTTTTTTCCAGAATGGAATGGAGTGGAATGGAATAGTATAGAACAGAATAGAATATCATTCAGTTGGTAGGGTTCTATGAATGTCCAACTGTCTAACCTCTTATGGGCTAGCCAAAAAGTTACAACATATTAAGGATGAAATTGTTGGATATTATTCATATATATATGTCTATGTAATGAGGGCTCTTGAACACTTACATGGGGCATGTGCCATCAGGCACCTCTCCGGGAGGCCTGTTCCAGTGTTTGACAACCCTCACAGTGAATAAATTTTTCCTGATGCTTAGTCAGAACCTCCTCTGGCACAGCTTTGTGCTGCTCCTGTTCATCCCGTCATTGGTGACAAGGAACAGAGCCTGGTATATCCCTCTACACTATCTGTCCTCAAGAAGCTGCAGAGACAAATGAGGTCACCACTCTAGCCTCCCTTTTTTTCCAGACTGGACAACTCAAGTTGTCCAGTCCTCAACTTCCCTCCTCACAGGACATGCCCACCAGCCCTTTTGCTAGCTTTTGTTACCCTCCACTCGATGCTTTCAAGAATCACAGCAACATTTTTATACTATTGATCCACCTTCAAGTTCTGATTCCCCCAGCCCTGTCCTCAGTCATTACTTGTCCATCCCAACAACAATACAAGCTACATATTTCCCTGCAATATTGCAGATCACTTTCCCTGCCAGGAAAATATATTATCATTCCCTTAAGATATCCAACAATCTGCTTTGGTCACGGAAAACTGTCATCTTAAAAAACCTTACATCTCCTGCCATGAATGGTCAACCAAAATTTCAGTTAAGTATCACCTACAAGATCATTGCAGGACATGGTGTTTCTTATCCTCTCCTTCAATTTTGTATGCTAGTAACATTGAATACGCTGTGTTAAGGGCATAGAAGCCACTGCAGATGGCTCTCACCATACCATTTAGAGATTGCACTAATGATAATGAAAACAATGATAACAACAATAGCAATATCAATAACAACAATATGCACTATCAGTAATTATATTGATGATAATGACTATTATTATTTTGATAGTGTATAGGATTTGAGACTGTCCTAGATCTCAGTTGCAAGACTCTTAGTATAATCTACACATAACAAAAGATAGAAATGATGTCTCTATCACAATGAGTTTAAAGTCTGCAAAATCATACTGTAATTGAATAACTGAAGTTCCCCATATATGAAGATCAGGTTTGAGACAACCTTAGGAACCTGAAGGTACACAAGTTCATGGGATCCAACAAGATCCATCCCCAGGTTCTGAGAGAACTGGCAGATGAAGTTGCCAAGTGGCTATCTATCATATTTGAAAAGTCACGGCAGTCTGGCGAAGTTCCCACTGGCTGGAAAAGGGGAAATATAACCCCCTTTTTCAAGAAGAGAAAAAAGATCCAGGGAACTACAGGTCAGTCAGTCCCACCTCTGTGCCTGTCAAGATTATGGAGCAGATCCTCTTGAAGGCCCTACTAAACCACATGGAAAATGAAGATGAGGTGATTGGTGATAATACATTGGTGATGGCTTCTCCAAGGGCAAGTCATGCCTGAAAAGCATGGAGACCTTTCATAATGGACTTACAGCACCAGTGGATAAAGGAAGAGCAACTGACATCATTTACCTGGAATTGTGCAAAGCATCTGACACTGTTCCACATGACACCGTGGTTGCCAGATTGGATAAAAATGCATTTGATAGGATAGACTACACACTGGATAAGGAATTGACTGGATAGTCACACTCAGAGAATTGCAGTCCACGGCTCAGTGTCCACGTGGAGACTGGAGATGAGTGGCATTCCTGAGGGATTGGTGCTGGGACCAGTGCTATTTATCATCTTTGTAGGCAATATGGACAGTGGCATCAAGTATACCCTCAACAGGTTTGCAGACAATACCAAGCTGAGTGGTACAGTTGATATGTCAGATGGAAGGGATGCTATCCAAAGAAACATAGACAGTCTTGAGAGGTGAGCCTCTGCCAACCTCATGAAGTTTAACATGGCCACATGCAAGGTCCTGCTCCTGTGCTGGGGCAATCCCAAGCACAGATACAGGTTGGGTGGAGAATGGGTGGAGAGCAGTCCTTAGGAGAAGGATTTGTGAGTGTCAATTGACGAAACATTCAACATCATCTGGCAATGTGCGCTCGCAACCAGAAAGCCAACCATATCCTGGCTTGCATTAAAAGAAGTGTGACCAGCAGGTGGAGGAAGATGGTTCTACCCCTCTCCTCTGCTCTAGTGAGGTCCCACCTGGAGTACTGCGTCTAGTCCTGGAGCACCCAAGGCAATAAGGACATGGAGCTGTTGGAGGAGGTCCAGAGGAGGGTCACAAAGATGATCAGAGGGCTGGAGCACTTGCCCTACCAGGACAGGCTGAGAGAGATGGGCTCTTTAGCCTGAAGGAGAGAGGGCTCCGAGGAGACATTTCAGCGGCCTCACAGTACTGGAAGGGAGCCTACAGGAAAGCTGGGGAGAGACTTTTGATAAGAGCATGTAGTGACAGGACAAGGCAAAATGGTTTTAAACTGGAAGAGCGTCGATTTAGACTAGATACCAGGAAGGAATTCTTGATGATGAGGTGGTGAGACACTTGGACAGGTTGCCCAGTGAGCTTGTGGCTGTCTTCTCCCTGGAAGCATTCAAGGCCAGGCTGGATGGGGCTTTGAGCAACCTGGTTTAGAGTGAGTTGTCCCTGCCTATAGCAGGGGTATTGGAATTAGGTGATCTTAATGATCTCTTCCAACCGATACCATTGCATGATGATTCTATGATGATTCTGTGACAAAAGCCTGAGAGACCTGGGACTATTATCCCGGAGACAGCTGAGAGGGAACCTCCTTAATGCTTGTATATGTCTGCTGGAAAAGTGTCAAATCAGTTGGGCCAGTCTCCTTTTCTTGGTTAGAGAGGAAGGGGTGATGGGTAAAAAACAATGACACAGGAAGATCTATATGAACATGAGGAAAAAATTACTTTGAGGGAGATGTAGCACTGGAACAATTGGCCCAGAGAGGTTTGGAAAGTCCTTCTTTGGAGATATTCAAAACCCTACTGGATACTTTCCAGTGTAATCTAGTCTAGAAAACCTGTTTCAGCAGGGGGCTTGGATTAGATGATCTGCAGAGGTCCCTTCCTACTCCAGGTATGTGATTCTGTGATTCCATGTGCTTAGGCAACTAAAAAAATGAGGTTTAGACACAGCCCACTAATACGCTGAGTCTTGGTGACAACTTGGCAATACAATGCTTATCTCTGTCTGGAACTCATTTCAAGGGCACTGAGCATTTCCAAGTTCTTGAAAAAATCAGAAGGTCAGATCATGTGTCTGTATCTCATTTTGGAGAGTTGCATAGCCAATAATTCTGAATGCCTTTCTCCACTTCACCTTCCAGATCTTTTAGTCTATAAATTAACCTGTTTCTTCAAACTTGCTCAACATTCTTCAAATTTGTCTTCACTCATTCATCCACTTCAATGTGTGTCAAGAGACTTAAGGATTAAAATAATTTTGTCATTTGCTATTATTACCTTCTATCAAAAAAGTGTTCTGCTTCATTATGTCTTCATTAAAGTAAGACTTCAAATGCTGTGTGCATAAACAAAGCCCTCAAATTCTATATATGCAATTTGTGAAGAGTGGTAAAGAGCAACTGTCTCGAATAATCAATAATTTTGTAATTACATATGTATTGGAGTAGAAACACATATGATATATCACACAATGAGTTATTCTTCAGAGTCACTGGAGCAGCAGCAGAATATTTTCCTGTACTTAACCCTTTGTTCACAGTCACTGTATATTAGTGAACGCACACTTTTCACACTATGGAGATAAAAACAATGTTACTTCAACGCAGGGAGGTAATTCATCTTTGTTTGGGGAACAATTTATTACTCTTCTAACAAAATGGTATTTAACATACTTTTACTTCCTCATTTTTCTAGAATATAAGAGTTGAGTGCCAGGACAGTCAGGTGGTCCTGTATGTTGGACACAGGTCCTGTTGTAAAGGAACCCTTGTGCTAAGATGAAGGTGCCTTGTAGGTACTGGAGTCCCAAAGAATAACATTGAATATAATTCTTTCCCTTTAGGAGAGCCAATAGCATATAATGTTTTCAAACATGACTGTTCCACTGCTCAAAGATCTTGGAAACATGTACAAATCCCAGTTCAAATTCCTTGCTAGTAATTTGCTATGAGTAGTACATTTATTTCTGAGACGGTGAGAATCTATTGCAGAAATCTAAAGGTAAGCCTGCACCTCATTTCACAGAATCACAGAATCATAGAATTGTAGGGTTTGGAAGGGAACTTCAGAGATCATCAAATCCAGTCCCCTTGCAAAGCATGACCCCTGCAGTAGGCTGCACAGGTTGGCATCCAAGTGGATCTTGAATATCTCCAGAGAAGAGAATCCACAACCTCTTTGGGCAGCCTGTTCCAGTACTCCATCACCCTTGCTGTGAAGAAGTTCCCTCGCATATTGGCGTGGAATTTCCTATGCTCCAGTTTATGGCCATTTCCCATTGTTCTGTCCCCACAGACTGCTAAAAAGAGGTTGGCCACGTCTCCCTGACTACCACACTTAAGATACTTATTAATTAAATGATTAATCAGATGATCAATCAGATGATCATTTGTTGATTTGTCTTCTCTATCTGATCTAATGCTAGCCTACATTTGGACCTGTCCAGTTTCTATAAACATTTAAAAATTGGTTTCTGAACCAGTTTGCCCATGATGGGATCTCTTGCACACAAATCTCATTTCTACTAAAATTATCTGCCAGGCATTTTTAAATGCTTTGAAGGAACTCTTGTTGGTATTTAGGGATAGGACAAGGAGTAATGGCATAAAAGTTAAACAGGAAGTTCCATACAAGCATGCGGAAGAACTTCTACACGAGGGTAATAGAGCACTGGGACAGGTTGAAAAAGCAGTTATTGAGCCTCCCTATATGGAAATAATCAAGATCTAGATGGACATGTAACTTCGCAAACTATTATAGGGTACCTGCTTTAGCAGAGGTGATTGGACGTGATCTCTTGAGGTCCCTTCCAATGCCTGTGATTCGGTGATTCTGTAACTGAAGTTTTTAATCAGCATGCATAATGAATTCATTTCTTATTACTAACAAAGATTCTTCTCATATGAGGCTAGTGCAGAGTGCAGTGGGAAGTGTATGTTATTTAAACTCATTATTTTATGTATTTAGGAAGGAAAACTGCAGTCATGTTGGTCTAACTCTTTTCTAGCTCTTTTCATGCACATCACAAATTAAATTATTAACAAAAAAGAAGGACTATTTTTAAAAGCAATTACAAAACATGCACATGGATTCTTACAGCTGCTTGTTCATGCTAACTTCACAGCTATTTCATAATACTTTCTAGCAGGTGAAAACTGTTGACTTTGGAAAACTTCTGTGTTTGCAGATTATGGTTTGTCCATATATCCATCAGAATCTTTATTTGCAAAACACTTTTTATGCCACCTTCTCACTCTGCAACCCCATCCTCTTACAACATACAAGGTGTGCAGACAGGCAAACTTACAAGTACCTTATGAATTGCTTGCATTTATTAAAATGAGAAAGAAAACAATAAAAACATTTTTCATTGATACAAATTCCTAAGATCATCATGATTTTGTTCCAGTTTCCATCAAATTCTGTGGTAATATTCACATAAAATATGAACAAAAAAAAAAGAAAGTGATCTAGGACATAGTGGTTTTAAGGATTTAAAAATGTAGCAAGCAGGTGCACCACTATCAAGAACGTTAATAGCATTTTATCATTACCCATTTATGCTAGTTGGGCATGGGTGAATTCTTCTAAAGTCACAGTGTAAAGTGACTAATAAAACTAATATTTAGCAATAGAACCAAATTTGGTTGTGGTAGGGAAAATGTATTCATTATGAAGTGGCTGTACATTGGTAATTAGAAATTCCAGCTTCAGATGTCATCTTCCTCCTAGCTGTGACTGTTGTTTCTGATAAAAAAATCTCATAGATTTAGCACAGGGTTTTATTTAACAAAATTTTATTTTAGGCCAAATCTATTCTATTTAACCTACACAGAATGTGTTTTGATCATTAAATGAGCAATAATGGAAAAAGAAAAAAAAAGAAAAAAAAAAGTAAGAAATCCCAAGCCCTCAGTTGTAGAAAATAGAATGACTAATTTCGTAAGGGTTAAAGTGTGTTTGGTACAACAGCAGAAAAGCCTATGCAAAAGGAAGATAAAGCAGCTACTGGAAATCTTACTGCAAGTTAGAAGTAGATAAAAGGACTCCTCTGTGTTTCAGAAACAGCTACTGTAATAGAAATAAGTGAGTTTTTAAAGTTTTCTAAAAAGTGGATCAGATTAGTTACACATACTAGGAGAGTATGCACCTATATATCTTCAGTACCTTTAATCTAACTTGCATTGAATTAAAAAAGTTTTTTGCAAACAAATACATTATTGCCCTGAAAACGGAACCTCCAAACATAAATTAAAAGCAGCACCCTGTCAGCTCTGCCCCAGGGGACAGCCAGAGCATGTCAAAATCAAGTCTCGTTTCTTTACTTATTTTAATGTCCAGAATTTTTTGGCCTGTCCAGCTATTTTATATAGCAGATGAGGCATGTAAGCTTAGAAGTCAGATGTCAAGAAGTGCAGGTTCCAGGAAGGAACCTGCAATTTTGGGTGCTTAGTAACAGTAGAGTATTCTTAAACATGTAATGAACAGCTTTGTCCACTTCCTTGAGTCTTGGCTCTTGAACTGAAAAGTGATCCAGGATCACTGTTTTCATTTCCACCTCTAATTTCAGCTTTCACATTTGGCAAGAAAATGAAAAATACAACCAAAGTTAAGTGACTTTGCTAATGACCTAATTCTGGAATTTGGAGATAAAAGCACTGCATTTGGTTACTTACGCTTAGTGAACTACATAAAGTTTATAGACTTCAGCTCACTGTATTCCAAAAACCAAAAGAGTTGTAGTTCCATTAAAAGTAAAAGAAAGCAGAGAAGCAATATGGTACAGTGGCAAAGGATGACAACTGGGAATGTTTACAGTACTTACAAACATAATCCTTTTTACTGTATTATTTTCTCATTAAGGATTATATGTATTAGACAGAAACCAATTACTTTATGTTTTCAAATTTCCTATGTGGTCTCTGGCTTCATAGAATGAAAAAAAATAGTTGCAAACTTCCCATCTGGTGGACTGGTTTCAAATAATAAAAAAAACCTCAGTTATTCTATCTGCATTCTAGGTAGAATATTAGAATATATATATATATTTTTTAATCTGTGCTAAATATTTCTGATATATCAGTGTAATTTCAAAGATGCAGTACAAACAGTAAATAAGCCCCCTTAAATTCAGCTTTTCCCTGTGATGCAATTTAGTATCCACAGCTCCTAAGGAGTATGAAGAACTCTTCACTTGCTAGGCTGTGCACTATACTATGCTGTATATGCTTCTGTAGGATATCCCTGCTTCTCCTAGTTGAAACATTCAGATGCCTCAAAAAGGCATTTCACACCTGGGAAATATTTCTAGCAGTGAAATTACTTACGTTCTTAAGTAATTCACTTAAAACACTGTTAAGATATTTCTACGTATTGTAAATGAATATTGAGACCCAGAGCTAAACATCAGGCCAACAAGTGGTAAAAACTTATCAAATAGCTATTTATGAATTTATGTATAAACTCAGATCTACAACAAAGCAATGCAGAGAGACTTCAAGAAAAGAATCAGGCATGTAAATGCATTTCACATTTCTCCATGCAAAGGCCCTAATTTTCACAGTTCATTCACCTATGCCTTTCATTAGCATTTAACACAGATTTAGACCACAAAACTCCAAACCATATTGTCATTCATACAAATTTATCTGTAATATATTCTGAGAACTTTTTAATAGCAATGTGGCTGAAGAGTGTATTCCTGTTACTTATACACTTGAAGCGCATTGACATCTTTTCATACACACATCCGATCTACTTCATAGTTAATGCAGGATCCTTGATATCGCATGCTAGAAACTGTTTACATTAAATTTGTATTTCTGTTGCTCAGCAGTGTGTTTGATAGCTTCACAAACAGCTAGTCTCCAAAAATATTAGTTCTTTCTGTCTTCTATAACTGTGTTCATTTTTTTTTTTTTTTTTTTTTTTTTTTTTTTAATTAACTTCAGTGTTTCAAGAGTGATCCATGAGCTTCAATTCTTTTGCATTTTATTGGGACATTTTTATTACAGTTTTTTTTTTTTAGCTCCCCATACTGAAACTGCCAGCTTGACTCTATATCCAGGACCAAAGCCAGCATCTGTCATTTTGTAATAGGAAGATCAAATTAAAAACAGCTTGCTCATGAGAATATTTAAAACAGTTCTATTTCACCTGCCTAAGCCTTTCAAAAATGTTTCTTTAGGTTTCTACATGAGTTATAATTTCCTCTTCTTCAAGGTCATGTCGAAAAAGAAAAAAAAGAAATACTCTCTGTTCTCGTAGGCCTGCTCCTTACCATCCTGAAACTCCTGAAACATGCCTGTTTTCTTTTTACACTTCTTCCATGACAGTAGTATATTGATACCCTTCTTTACTAAACTCTGAATGTAAGCATGCCATTCCTTGCTGTTTCTTTGCATTAGTTATTTTTGTTTAGCTTTTTCTTTGGCTTTTTAACATGACAGTATGTCAGCTTTCCTTTCAAGCAGTCTTTTTAAATTTATTGATTGATTGATTTAATTATTTAATTAAACTAAAATGAAAATTATACTTCCTTTCTACCACTAGGCTTCCTTTTTTTTTTTTAATTTTAATTTTTATTTTTAATTTCATCTGCCTGATGGTGACAGAAGTAGACAAATTACTGCAAGTGTTCAAGACACTGGAAAAATAAGGCAATAAGATTAGGGTCAGTAGTGCCAGTGTAATGATATAAACTAATCTTTTGTTCTGTACTCTCTTTCTACCTGTTGGTACTCTTGTCACTATTTTTTTTTTCTTTCTCATTTAATTTACTAATTAATCTTCATGTTTGAAAATCAGAATCATCACTTTTATGAACAGATATTGAAGACCTTACTATAAAGTTCCCCACAGGGAACTGAGTCCCAATACAGTACAGACCAGTCATGCTTACGAGCTACAGGGTGCAGAAGACCATCACATAGAAATGAACGCTTCTGGTATAAACCCCAGTGGCAAATCTTGAGAACCATTTCTATACTCCCCAGCCTCCATTTTCTCACCAGGAATACATGGCAGAACATTTCACCTGGCTATTTAACTAGAAGCTATCCCCAGAGACAGAGATGCCGGCTTTCCACCGGCCGCAGCGCAACACCCCCAGCCACTTCTGCACGGAGACGCAGAGACTTCTCCGTCCGGGACGGTTCCAGGCACAGTGCTCCTCCCGCGGGACAAGCTCTCCTCTGCCGCGGGGGCCGGTTTGCTCGCCTCTTTGCCCTTCTCGCTAGGACGGAAGCTTCACTCTGCGCTGCGGGGTCAGAGAGGGACAGCGCTACGGACAGCGACCCCGCGGACTAAGCGAAAGGACCTGGCTCTCTGCTCTTCCTTCCCCGAGCCCTAAGCCGGCAGGAAGGCGCTGCGCCCGGGGCAGCACAGCGGGAACACCACGCCGCAGCCTAGCCGAACGGGCGGGGGGCGGCAGGGAAGACAGGGAAGGGGGCGGGAAGCAGCGTGGGCGGACCGTGGGCGGGCCGCGGGCCGGACTCCACTGTTGCCAGGTGAGCGCCCCGTCTCCGCCTCCCCGCTGTAAGCGCGGAGAAGGGCGGTTCGGCTCCGAACGGCGCGCCCCAGGCCCGGCGACCCTATCACTGCCACCACCATGGTGAAGGCAGGCAGGAAGGGATGCGGCTGCCTGGGCTTCCTGAGGAAGAACTGGCTCCTGCTCAGCACGCTGGTCGCCGTGCTGCTGGGTAAGTGAGGGAGCGCGAGGGGGAGCGCGGTGCCTTCGCCCTCCGCCCGGCCCTGCGTGGAACAAGCCAGACCGGAGCTCGAGCAGTGCCAGCGAGGAGCGCTCCGCGGCAGAGGGGTTGGACAGTGTGCGGTGTGGGGCGGCGACCCCCCGGCTCTCGTCACGGCCGGTTCTAACTGCAGGCACGGAATCGACCGCCCTCCCTTGGCGACGAGGTGCCGGGCGGGCTGAGGTGCGGTGCGCAGCCGGGGCGCAGTGTAGCTGTGCCTATGGAGAATGGGTCTGCAGTGACAGGGCGCCGCGGCGGCAGGCTGGGCCTGGTTCCCGTGCATCCATCTTCATAAAGTCTGGTGACTAGCAGGGTAAAACTGTATAGGGAAAACCCACGAGAGCACTACACCGACGGGAAAAATGGGAACTGTTTGTGCTGGGCTGCTGTGGGTGTCCTCAGCAGGCCTATGATGGGGGAAGCCTTGGGCTGCCTTTGTGTAGCTAGTGATAGAAGGCATGCTGGCCTTGCGAGCACGGTTGTGAGTGGCCTGTCAAAGAAAGCTGAAGGCCTGTGAATGGGGACTGCCCATGAAGAGCTAGCTGGACTCATGGAATATAGCTGGGCTGACAGTGCCTCCAGTTTGATACAGGTAGGAGCCTCACTGTAATTGGGGCTGCTGCAGGAAAGCATTATAACAGCTGCATGATGGTCTGAGGGGCCAGAAAAGCTTGGCAGTGGCACACAGTTCACAGTGAGGTTCTCTGGGATGTCCTTTTAAACATAGAGTTACTCTTCAGCTTGCTGGCAAGTTTCTGAAGGTGCTTTCTGATCAGTAGATGGGCAAAAGGGCACAGTTAATCTGACAAAATGACTAGGACAGAGACACGTTTTCTTATGGTGTAAGCTATATGCCTTCTTTGTTACTTTCTGGTGATTATTTTTATGCTAAGCAAGGAGACCTTCCTTTACATAATTGCTTTTGTAGAGAAGGACTGCTTTAGATGCTTCATTAATGGCACTTGGTGGCTTTGGATGCTTCTCTTTCAGGTGATGTTTCTGCTGATTAGGGTTCTGTCTGGAACGTATTAATTTCTGAGTATGTTTGTTAAGGAGAGAATTATTGTTTAGGAATTCCACTCAGCCATTTATAAGCTATGATCAGAGGTGTATGTCTATGTATATAAGTGTTTTCCTCCACACATTTAGTATTCAAAAGACCTCCATTTATTTTTGCCTCTTTAGTGAGCGGAAGGATATCTGTAAGTTCTGAATACGAAGCACAAAGGGATTACATTGGAAATCTGTAACAAGTGGAGATGTCTATGTGTGTGCTTTTGTGTGCAATCACCTTTTCATATGCACTAGCCCGGTACTCTTTTGTAAGCTTACATGCTTACTTCCCAGTTAGTAGACTGGAAAGTAGACAAAATTTGCCTCTCACCCTCTTCAGTGGGTATGGGTAGAATACCAAGCTGAGTACCACAGAGCCCAGTAATGTGGTAGCTCTGGCAGTAGTTTGCTTCTAATCCCACTAAGCTAATACCCAATGGACGTTTGTCTTGAGATAATGATGGGCATCCAAATTCATAATGTGTCTTTGGACATTTTAACTGCTACACCATAATTACAGTTCAGAACTCAGGGGAGCTTTATGATGTGGCAGAGTAAGTTTCTATAAAAATTCTTTGTCTTCTGGATCAAATTGCATTTTGCAGTGAGGTATATATTTGTGTATTTTCAGTATTTCTAGAACATGAAATAAGTTAAATCCTTACAAGGATGGCTTAGTTGCATTACATGTCACCTTTTACAGCTTTGGGGTTTATAATACACTCAGAGTCCACAAGCACTTTCTAATTACATACTTGTGCTTTCTAAATATACATTGGGAAATTGCTCTGAGATTTATTGATCAGTGTAATTTGGAGCAACTACATTCATAGGCAGAAGAGTATAACTTACTGTTTTGGAAACAGAAAATACATTCAGACTTTCCAAAAAAATTTGCATCAGTGAGGACTAGAAATACCAGACATACCATATTGCATAAGTGTAATGCAAAAGCTATCCAACTATACTGCAAAGTGTCTGATAGTCCAGCACTTTGATGACATCATGCTCAGCATCCTAACAAGGTCTGTCTGTCCTTGCTAGTAGCTTTCCTATGTTGAAAAATTTTTCTGGTTACTTTTTGTCCTCATCTCTGAAGAGGCAGAGACCTCTGCTAACTCCAAACAGTTATTCCTTTAGGAATAGTTACATTGTAATTACACTTGACACGTTTTACTGGATGCCTGCTATTTGTGTTTTTGAAAATACTGGACTTCATTTTACAAAGCTATCTGCAGGGGAAAATGATTTAAAATCTGTACAGAAAATATCTTAGCAGTGTCACATCTTTTTGGTGAAAGCACCGAAATACATTACTCAAAGAAAATACCACTTGAGATTTGATTGCATATTTCTCTTACCTCAGTAGAAATTCTGTTTCAGATCAACAAACTAAATGATGAGGGCCTTTGAAGTCATGTTTGGAGTTTGAAATTGACTGAATTTCAGATTCATGACTAATTCTGAGACTACCGTAATTCAGGGATTTGTATAATTTCAGTGAGAGATCTGCCTGAGTACTGGATCTCAGATATTCATTCGTGCTTAGTACAGAGTTGAGGTATGCATTGGATCCTCTTTATTGACTGGTGACTCAGGGATGAAGGTTGGGCTCACTTGCACTTTTTCTGTCTTAACCTTCTCTACGTGTCAGAAGGAGAGGTGCAGCAGAGTAGCAGCCTCATGTAGCTAACTGGAAAGGAGAGATGTCTTAATGTCTTTTTGTTCTATTGGCCTTACTGAAGCTAAGGCTATTGGGCTCATGAAAGCAATTTACAAGTCAGATTGCTTCAAGGCTTCCTCTAACAAATAAAGTTATATTGTTTCCAAATCATACAATCAAATCAGTGAAAAACATAAATATCACTGAAATTCACTCATTCTGAAACAGGTTTCTGAAAAATGATTGAAAAGGCACAGTTTAAGACACACTTCATAAGTTTCTCATCTATTTTTTTTATTTTAACTTTGTTTCCAAGAGGTCACTGCTGAAGCACCACCAAACCAGTCATAATAAATAAATAAATAAATAAATAAATACAAGTTTGACATGTGAATATTGATTCATTAGTCTGTGGGACGTAGCCTAGAAGCGTGTATTGCTGAGTATTTTTCACCAGAACAGGATTATTTATTTGTTTGCTTGTTTTTGTTTATTTATTTATTGAGAAGATGGAAGTGTTGGATACAGTAGAATTAAGCACTGAGTTGCAGCAGCACGCCGCTGCCATGTGGAGGTAACTGGATGGCACGGCTGGGAAGAGCGGAGGCGGGAGAGCCGGGAGCTGTCCAAGGTAGCTCACGTCTTCGGAAAGGGACGTCCGCTGAACGGGTGAAACTCAGAGATGCAGAAATTAGGAAACGGGACGCGGTGGCGTTAGGCAGAGATGAAGTGATTGAAAGAGGGAGGAGGTCGGTGGACATCACCGAATATCTGCTTTTACATCTTTCAAAAAGCGGGGAAGCTTGGTCAGTGTTTGCAGCTCAGACTCCTTCTTTGTGTAATTCCCATACTGGAAGATTGTGACTAGCATCACACCTCATTTCTGCCTGCATTTAAGAGAGACTGAGATATATATAGGTCTGATTTGTAACATAAGCAATGCAGAAAATGTGAGTGGTGTCACTATGCCTTTTTTCAGCACTTGATGGCACAGCCTCCACCTCTTACATCTCTGTATCACACTAACATCCCATATGCCATTTTTTTTCTCATTTTAATTAAAATGATTATATTATCTTACAGTAATGAGTTGTAGCATCTCCCTACAGTAATATTTTTTTTTTCATTAAAATGTCTCTGTTAAAAACAAATAAATAAACAACACTGGTGTATTTACACTGTAGCTAGATGGGATAGGCTTTCTTTGTAATCAGATGCAAAGGAATGTAGCAATTACTTTTAAAAACATTTTTTAGTCCATTTAAAAGTCATCTGTGTCTGCACATACTAGTATTACTGGATGCTCATGAAAGTGAAGACAAGAACAGAATAATTAGTAACATATCACTCTGTTGATGATGTCTTGCACTGTTCTAAGAATACTGTTCTAAGTGCAGAGACCATGCTGTATTCCTCAGGGGAAGAAGTTTCATGTACAAATGTGGCCTGGGAGCTCTGAACCTCATCAACCTATAGAATCTTTCAGTTTCTCTCAGTAAGCTCCTTCTGTCTCTAACACAGGTGTAATTTAAACATAACAACCCCATTGTGAAAACAGAGTAATGTTTTGCTCATTTCATTTCCATCTCCTCATACCTTTACCAAAACAAAACAAAACACACACACACACACACACACACACACACACACACACACACACA
>NW_024962268.1:27460-64542 GCF_019238085.1 Lagopus leucura | reverse complement strand
AAAAAAAAAAAAAAAAAAAAAAAAAAAACCAACAAAAACAAACAAAAAACTGATAAACAAAAAAGAGGTGTGTTGTGTCAGGTTGGGCTTTCTACTGTACTGTTTCTCTCTGCTTACACTATGCAGTATATTAAAAAGAAGCAGATTAACTAATTCAAGTTGCTCTAGCAAAGACAGAACTCTTTTGTCCATAGCAGAAAAGTGTAAATTAAGGAAATATACTAAAGCAAAGGAATTACTATCTCGTAGTTTTCTGACAAGTGTAGATGTAGAATTTGAATCTTTAAACAAAGGAAGCTTTGAAAGGAGTGAACTTCTGGTCAGTTTGCAGTCTACAGAGCTCCAAAGTTGATTAAGCTAATAAAGTAAGTGAAATATGCCTTTATATTTGAGGAAATAACACCACTACTAATACCTACAAATGATTTCTTGTTTCTGATTTCCCAATACCATTTATGGAAAAATGCTACCATTTAATTACAGGAATATTTTTTTGTGTTCTATTTACATCTTTACAAAATTTAAGAACAATGTTTCATAATATACCTCATGAACCGGCAATGTTGAGGTTACTCACAAACACTATTTTGTACTATTGCAAATCTATTTCTTTTACAGAAGACAAATTTAATGGAATGCCTGCTTTTTTTTCTGCTATTTTACTGTCTAACTCTTGTTTCAAGTATTGTCCATTCCACAAGAACCTGATAGCATGTCAGAAGATTAAATGTGACTCATGATGACAATTTCCATGAATTTTAAATAATCCAGCCCTAATTATTTTCACAATATATTTCAAAGTAGCCATTTCTCATTTCTTTAATGCTTTCGGAATAACAACCAACCTGGCCCTGCATAATATGAACTAACTTTTTAGATCATATCTCTGATATTTCAATACTTCAGTGTCTTCATGAATTTCTGAATAATGATATTTCTGAATGTCGCTTTCTCTCTTTAGTACTGCTAAGTAGCCTTTCCAGCTATTTAGTTTGAATTATGACAGTCAGAACCATTCCACTGCCTTTCCAGTAAGAGAATAAGTAGAATGCTCAGTCCTATTTACTGCTGTAGCAGGAGAGAAAGACTGAGGAATTTATAATATTAGGATAGTAAATACTGTAATTAACCTCACATATTTAGTGAGTCACCAAGTTGGTTGAAAAGTTATGAAATAGCTAAATTATATTTCTATTATAGCCTCATTGTCTCAAGAGAATTAAGGACTAATCAAGACAAGGAGCCAGGGACCACTATAACAGCAGAAGTCAATAGGGAGACTAAAGGAAAATGCTTCAAATGAAATGAAAAGTTATCCTCCAGAAAGGCGACAAGGTGGGCTGCCCAGCTGAAGTGCCTGTAAGTTAATGCATGCAGCTTGGGAAACAGACAGGAGGAACTGTAGGCCATTGTGCTAATTGAAATCTCCCAATGTTGCTGTCACTGAGACCTGGTGGGATGATTCCCGTAACTGTAGAGTGGCTGTTGATGGGTACAAGCTGTTCAGAAGGGCGGGTCAGGAAGGAGGAGTAGCTGTTACGTCTACATAGAGAAAGAAATAGAATTTGAAGAGCCCTCAAGAGTGGCCACAAAAAAGTTAAAAGCTTATGAGTGAGAGTTAAAAACCAAGGCAATGAAAGCTTGTGGGTAGTAGAGACTACAGGCCACCTGATCAAGTGGAACCTGCTGGTGAAGCCTTCTTTCTCCAGCTACAGCAGGCATTGAGTTTGCAGGCTCTTGTCCTTCTGGGGGACTTCAAACACCTTGACATCTGCTGGAAAAGTACCACAGTGAGTTACAGGCAATCTAGGAGGATCTTAGAATGCACTAAGGATATTTTAATGAGCCAAGCAATAGACAACCCCACTAGTGGGATGTGTAAATGAACCTGCTGCTCACCAACTCAACTGAACTTCTTGTTTACATCAAGAGTGGAGATTGCCTGGGTTGTAGCGATTGTGCAATGATCACTCCTTATTTGAAATTATGCTCCTGAGGGAAACGGAACAGGCAAAGAGTAAAATCAGGATGCTAAATCTTAAGAAAGCCAACTTCTGTCCCTTCAGGGAGTTAGTCAACAAAGCCACTTGGAAAACTGTTCTCAAGGACAGGAGAGCAGAGCAGAGCTGGCAGATCTTTAAAGAAACTCTGTAGTGCACAATAGCTCTCCATCACAGGTGTAGGAGGTCAGGAAAGGCATGGCTGAAGTGGTCAAACTGGAGTGCAAGAAGAAAATGCATAGGCAGTGAAAGCATGGACAGGTACCCCTGGAGGACTACAGGGATGTTTCTAGGCTGTGTAGGGATGGTGTCAGGAAAGCCCAACTAGAACTGGACTTGGCAAGTCCAGTTCAGTCCATTCAGAGGGACCTCGACAGGCTGGAAAGCTGGGCTCAGGTGAACCTAATGAGGCTCAACACGGCAAAGTGCAAGGTTTTGCATTTGGGCCGGAAGAACCCCAGGCACCTGTACAGGCTGGGAGGAGTGGTCCTTGAGAGCAGCTCGGCAGAGAAGGACCTGGGGGTCCTGATGGATGAGGGACTTAACATGAGCCAGCAGTGCGCTCTGGCAGCTCGAAAGGCAAATGGGATCCTGGGCTCCATCAGGAGAGGAGTGGTCAGCAGGGACAGGGAGGTGATTGTCCCTCTCTACTCAGCTCTTGTGAGGCCCCATCTGGAGTACTGTGTCCAGGTGTGGAGCCCTCAGTACAAGAAAGACACAGAGATTTTGAAAAGGGTCCAGAGGAGGGCAACTAAGATGATCAGGGGGCTGGAGCACCTCCCCTATGAGGACAGGCTGAGGGAGTTGGGCTTGTTCAGCCTGGAGAAGAGAAGGCTGAGGGGTGACCTCATTGCAGCCTATCAATACCTGGAGGGAACCTACACCCAGGAGGGGAGTAAACTCTTCAAAAGGGCTGACAATAGCAGGACTAGGGGAAATGGTTTTAAGTTGAAGGAGGGAAGATTTAGGTTGGATGTTAGGGGCAAGTTCTTTACAAGGAGAGTGGTTAAGCCCTGGAATGGGCGGCCCAGGGAGGTTGTGGATGCCCCGTCCTTGGACGTGTTCAAGGCCAGGTTGGACGGGGTCCTGGGCAACCTGATCTAAATGTGTATGTTTGGTGGCCCTGCTAGGCAGGGGGGTTGGAACTACATGATCCTTGAGGTCCCTTCCAACCCGGGTGATTCTGTGATTCTGTGATTGGCAAGAGGAGTGAAGAAGAACATGAAAGAGTTCTGCAGGTACAGCAAACAGAAAAGGAAAATCTGAGAAGTCATACCTGGCAACTGTGGACTAGGGGAAAGCTGAGTTACTCAACAACTTCTTTGCTTAGTCTTCCCTCTGTAAGTGAAGATCATGTTCACAACTGCCTTAGGAACTATACTGAGGTAAATGGAGACTTTTTGGTTATCATAGTGCTTTACAGTTTTGTGGGAACACTGATTCTGTAGAAGTGTAGTCACTTGATAGCTAGTCTTCTGTGATTTAATTTTCCTTTTCCTGGTTGAATGAAATAGCCTCAAAATAAACATATTTGGTTTGACTAGTGTTGTGGTGACTCCTTTGTAGGTCTGCAGTGGAGGGTCTTGTCAATGTAATCATTGGCCTGAACTCAGGTTCCTGTGGAAAAGAAAATGGAGGTTTCATTACTTTGCTAGGAAGGTTTGTAGAGACCTTGCTACCTGCTGTGAATAGTGGGGGGCGGGGTGTGCCACAGTAGAGAAGCTGGTTATTCCCCTCTGGCAAGTACTTCATCTACTTCATTCCTTAAAGTCCATCATAGAGATTTACTGTCCACCTGAACTTTCCTTACTTTGTAGTCAGATTACATTGTGTCATTTGCATGAAGGAATTTACAGCTGCTGCACCCAAAGCAGGTTAATCAGCAAGAAGACCCAGTGGAGTCTCACCACAGCTGAGGAATGAGCATACCTTCCTCCAATACTTTCCTACAAAATACTTTTCAGTAGATCAAAGTCTCATTTTGGAACTGTATTCTTCTAGAAGGTTTTCTGAGAGGACTTTTCCTTACATGTATTTCTAATTAAGCTGATAGCCTTGGCAACAGCAATATTTGGAGAGTGAAGATTTGTTGCCATGCTATTAAGACTCAGCTACTCTGAAATATACCTCAGTAGTTGCCTTTACTTTTCTAAGAATATTTTTTTGTCAGTCAACATCACTATGTTTATTAGAGTGTTAGTTGTAAAGTAAAATGTGAAACAGCAAACTGCATAAAATTATAAAAAGTTAAAAGTAATCAAAAGAGAGCTGAATCAATAGATTTATGGTAATATTCTCCATTTTGAAATTATGGTGTTTGCACTGTGTACTCTCTTGTAGGTAAGAAATAGCTGGTAATATTATAGAAACTCTATAGAGCAGAAACAAAATGCATGTTACAAAATATTTGTGAAGGATTCAGACTGCAAATATATTGCCTGCATGGACTACAACTTGATGTACTTATATTGAATTTTTTGTACTGTGTATGAAATCAAATCAGTGAACTTTCTTTGCAAGCTTTGCTGTCATGAGTCATCAGCAATAAAGATAACCCAATTAAGACACAGCAGTGTGGTATAATTAATTGTATTTTTGTTTGTCCTTTGAACAGCAAAACTGAAAATATTAAAAGGTTAATCATTTTGTTGATAACATAATCCATGTTGCTTCAGAACAATTAAGTAATATAAGAATCACCCCATTATACTTGTCTGCATTTTTTTTTTTTTCAATGCCGTTATCAGAGTTAAATACCCATAATTCCTCCACTACCTTATCAGTACTGGGCAGAATCACCAACTCTGCTAAAATGAGTTCCTACATGCCAGAATTACATCAAAACAGAAAAGAGTAGAACTGTGTCTTTGTTATGAAACGACCAGCATGGTTTCACCGAGGACAAGTCCTGCCTGACCAACCTAGCAGTCTTCTGTGGTGGTGTAACTGTATCAGTTGACAACAGGAGAGCCACTGATGTAATCTCTTTGGATTTCAACTAAGGCTTTTGGTATAGTCCCCCATAACATCCTTCTCTCTGCATCCAGATATGGACTCAGTAAAGGAGAGACGTGGTCCTGTTGTAGTGTGTCCAGAGAAGGGCCACAAAAATGATCTAAGGGATGGAACACCTCTTGTACAAGAACAGGCTGAGAGAGTTGGGACAGTTCAGCCTGGAAAAGAGAAGGCTTCAGGGAGGTTTGATAGTGGCCTTTCCTTCTCTAGAGGGGAGCATTAAGGAAGAAGTGGTCAGGGTTATGGTTATGGTAGGTATGCTATGGTAGGACACAGAGATTTTTTTTTTTAATTTTTTAATTTTTTTTTTTTAAAGGGTGATTTAAATTGAACATAAGGGGAAAAAAAATTGCAAGAAGGATAATGAAGCTCTGGAATAAGTTTTTGAGAGAGGTGGTGAATGCCCCATCCTTGGATACTTGGAGATTCAATATCAGGCTGTACAGGACTTTAAACTACTAAATCTAGCTATGGATGTCCCTGTTCATTGTAGGGGAGTTGGTTTACATGACTTTTGAAAGTCTCTTCCATCTCAAATGATTCTATGGTTTTATGACTCTATATTTTTCAGAGAGGAGCATGGTGTTATTCAGAGTAGGTCATTTACAAAATGACTAGTTGTTCTCCAGTAATACATACTGAATTTGTTTTTCTTATCTTCTTATGGTTCATTCCTAAGGAACCTTCCCATAATAAACATAGTAGTAAAGATTGCTTGCATTTTCTGTGGAGTCAGCCCGGGTTGGTGGAGTGATAACTCCCTGCCAATTAACATTATGCAACCCTATGTCACAGTTGTCATCAATGAATGCAAATAACATTTTAGAGAATTTTAGGGAATCCTGTTGATTACTAGGTATGTCTTTGTATGAGCATCACTTATTTCTTTCTAAGTTGCAAGTTGTTTGACCTGTTAGAGAAAGTAAATCCAAAAAGTGTTGTGTTGACTTGCTCTCTGAGGTATAATTTTGTTGTGAAGATTATGTAACCCACAATGAAAATTATATAAAGCAGTTAACTGTAGTCACTTTATACTGCAAGTCCTGGTCAGTTTTAATTACTTCAGTGGTTCTGAGCTTCTGGATGCAAGATATGACTTGCATCAACCCCACATTTTTATGCAGGAATACCCTCAGGATATAACTATCACTGTCTGTAATGCAGAAAAAAACTGTAAATAGTCTCTACATTTGGTTGCTCAGGTGGCTCCTGAGAGGACAGCACATTCTGACAAGTTTACTGTAACTGTAATAAAATCTGTAACATTCCCTATGTGTGCTAGTACAAATGAGCGAAGAGACGATTAATTTTTTTTTTTATTAAATCACAGAATCACAGAATGGCCCAGGTTGGAAGGGACCTCAAGGATCATGAATCTCCAACCCCCCCGCTACAGACAGGACCACCAACCTCCCCATTTAATACTAAACCAGGTTGCCCAGGGTCCCTTCCAACCTGGCCTTGAATACATCCGGAGATGGTATATTTCTTTTATTATTCATTTCCAAATCTGTGTAAAGAGTTGCAGCATGCTACTTAAAGAGAAACATTGTACTTCTGTAGTTGTTCCAGTGCAAATAATACGTATTTTTCCTTACAGAAAGTTTCAGAAGCAACAGCAGTATGGAAAAAGACATACTTTGGTGGTAATAAATGGCTTTTCACCTGGTGTCCAAATTCACAGTTAGATTGCAGATAAGCAGAACGTATGACTTACTGATCTTCCAAGATACTTTTTACCAGATTATCACTCACTGACTGATGGTCAGCCAGTCCCCAGGCGTAGGCAGCCTCTGCAGCCAGCTACGCATTTCATTGTTCGCCATGACACCACCATGGTGCAGAATATTGCTTTGGTCAGTTTAGGTCAGCTGTCCTGGTTCGGCCTCCTTCCAGCAACTTGTACACATCCAGCCCCCTACTGGTAGGAGGGTGTAAGAAGCTGAAAAGTCCTTCGCTATGTTTAAGTAAAGGTTGCTCTGCAGTAACTAAAAGATTGTGTGTTATCAGTATTGTTCTCATCCTATGTCCAAAATGCAGCATCATACCAGCTGCTAGGAAGGGAATTGACTGTCGCAGTTGAAAACAGGACACTGAGTATCACAACAGGAAAATGATGTACTGTGCTTTAGAAATAAAAAGTAAATTATTCCATAAATGTAAAAGAGAAAAACAGAAAGAAAGGAAAAATCTTAACAAAGAGTAGAGATGTTGCCTGCTGCAGGGTGTTTTGTGGTTGTTAGAACTGATTACATGTATAAGAATTATCTTCACAAACAGTGGACTATGACATTCTACCAGACTTTCATTGTGACTTGCTCAGGGCTGCTATAATTGAAATACATTTCTGCTGGCTCAAACTTTTTTTGTGTGTGTTATAGTTCCTAGGGAAAAAATTCGAGTGACTTGATTACTGAGATGAAGATCAGAAAGCTCTATACTCATCTGATTCCAGAATGTAAACAAATCTACTTCCTGACCCATCTCTTGTTACTATCACCAAAAAAAGTTTCTTCCTTTATTCTCATGCTAAATGGGAATAACAGATGACAGATGTCAGTTCCACTTAAAGGGTTAGCTACATTTTACAATACTTTGTCATCCTACACAAGTTAGCATGAATATCATTGCTGCTGCATCTAATAAAATAGCAGCATTAAAAATGAAGTGAGAGCAATAATGCAATTTGGATTTATTATTATTATTATTATTATTGTTGTTATTATTATTATTATTATTATTTTTAGGAAGTCTGTTCTGTGTTACTGCCACTAGGTAAATAATACCCTGTCCAAAAATATACAAATACAGATACAAATATAAGCAAAAGAGCTTCAAAAAATCCTGCAATAATTTTGAGAGGGTGTGAAATGGTAATGGTTTCATTGTGAAATCCAAAGAAGTAGAAAAGAGGACTCTGAAGAATGAGAATGAGGGTAAAACTTTCTGTCTTTTAGTAATCCTGATAAATGATCAAACTTTCCAGCTAGTGAAACATAATTGTTGCTACTTGTAAGGAAGGAATCATAATTAGAAAATGATCTGGTCACACTTGCTCAGAGTAATACTCCCAACTGAAAGAAAGGAACAGAACATGCTGCCTCTTTAAATTTTCTTTCGAAGTGCAGTAGATCACAAATAATTTCCTTCTTTGATCCTGCTCAGAAACATGCAGGATCTCCCCCGAAGACACACACAATTTAGTTATCTGTGTTATTACTGGAACACCTTCTATATATATATGTATATAGATATACAGATATATATGTATATATATCTGCTCAGGGCTGGTGATGTTCCTGTCTTCAGAGAAACACTTCTGTTGAGGGCATAGTTCTGACTCCTTTTGGCTAGATTTTCCTGTTTCTGTCATGAACAATGTATTGTGGTTGTCCATCTTTGTTACTCTTTGAGGAATATGTCTAGCTTCAGGGGTCTTTATGTGTCATCATCTTGGCAGGATCAGAGCAGGAGTGGAGGAGTCTGGCGTTAGAATGAGGCTGGTACAGTTATGTCTGTGATCTTGTTATGGGGCATGGAAATCTTGTTTACAGATATGCAAAAGGAAAATCTCTTGCATGCTTCAGAAATACAGTAACATCTGTGCAGCAGCCTTTTAAGGCAGTATCTTGTATGTAAGGAGGAATGCTCTATACCCTATTATAAAATGGAATTGCACAACTTTTAGCAATTATATTGTCTAGTATTGCTGCAATTTAAGCATATGCCTGCCAATCATATGAACAGTCTGAAGGCACAAAGAATGCTTATATGCTTATGTTCAGCTATTTACATTGGTATTTGCAGGATGAAAACCTTAGCAACTTCAATACGTGTGATCATTTACAAGCTGACTAATCTTACTTGGGCCTATCTCAAAGTTGACTAGTTGTTTTCAATACAGTGAACACAGTTTAGCCTCTAGGTGTAGAGATCATTGTGTCTTATCTGACAAAGGGCATTTAAGTAATATTACAAACATCTTCAAGACTATTAAGATGTTGCAAGGAGTTTAAATTGTCTGTGTTTTCTGACACAGATAAAACCTACATCAGAGATCTTAATAGTTGTTTAGAGCAGCATCTTTGCTTGGAAAGGCTAACATTTTTGTTTTCTTTCTCCTTATTAACATTAGAGAGTTGATAGGAGTTTGTAATCTTCCTCTATTTTCCTTCAACTTGTTTCTGCAAGTGCAAGTGCAGAGAAAAAACGGCTCATAGTCTTTTTTCTGCTATCGGAGGCAAATTCTGTGAAAGTAGTTTACTTTTTTTTTTGTCAACTAACCTACAGACAGCAGAAAAAAGGAAAAAATCTTTAAGGAGGAATTTTTCAAAAATTCCCACTTTCCAGGTTAAAATGTTAATTATTTTCTTCTCTGATAGATTTTTTGATATGGGATCCCTGTCTATTTTCTCTAGTACTAATAATGCAGACCGGGTTATCTACGGATTTGCCTAGATCTATTTCTGGCAAATGATCCTATAAGACTATTTACTCTATGCCAGCTTCTAGTGTAATGTCTAATTTAAATGCCTCGTTTAGCATTAAAATAAAACCAAGGGAAGAGGTTTGTTTGGCTTAGGCACTAGCAGTGTTACTAGGGCTCTGCAAGTTTACATGAGTCAATGAGGCTGGTGAAGGTAGGTTGAAAGTACTTGAGCTTTTGTGCTGCAAAATACACATCATTGATGTCATTAAAATAAAAAGGGACTGTAAACAATTACATTAACTTCAGTGAAACTGTTAATAACTTTGTTAAAGTTATTATATGAATAAAATCTTTCAGCACTCAGTGAGTAGTGAAAGCTTGTAAGTGACTTTTTTACTCGCTGAATCATCATGTTAGAAATTGGGTCTCTTAATATTCAGTTTACCCAGGACTATAGCATTTCAAAGTTCATATGTGATACTGATGTTTCCTTAAAAAAAAGACCTCTTAGCCTCACCTCTGTGTTGAGAAGATCATGAAGCAGATCCTCCTGGAAGTTATACTAAGGAACATGGAAAGAAGAAGGTGATGCAGGATAACTTGGCTTCACCAAGGGCAGGTCCTGCCTGTCTAACCTATAGCTTTTTTATGATGGTTTAACTTCGTCAGTGTACAAAGGAAGAGCCACTGATGTCGTATATCTGGTCTTTGATACAGCTCCCTGTAATGTCTTTCTCTCTAAATTGGAAATATATTAATCCGCAGATTACACCAAGCTGTGTGGTACAGTTGACATGCCTCAGGGTTGAGAAGCCATCCAGGGAGACCTAGACAGTCTCAAGCAGTGCACCCAGGTGAACCTCATGAGGTTCAACAAAGACAAGAGCAAGGTCTTGCACATAGGCTGTGGCAACCAGTTCTATCAGTACAAGTTAGGGGACAAAAGGTTGGAGCAAAGCCCTGTCAAAAAAGACTTTAGGCTACTGATGGATGACAGGCTGGACATGAGCCAGCAATGTGCCCTCACAGCCCAGAATGCCAACTGTATACTGGGCTACATCAAAAGAAGTACAGTCAGCAGGTCAAGAGTAGTGATCCTGCCTCTCTACTCTGTGCTGGTAAGACCTCACCTGAAGTACTGTGTACTCAGTACAGGAGAAACTTGGAGCTGTGGAGCACATTCAGAGGAGGATCGCAAAAATGACCCAAGAATGAAACATCTCCCCTGTGAGAACAGATTGAGAGAGCTGGAGCTGGTTAGCTTGGAGAAGGCTCTGGGGAGACCTGATAGTGGCCTTTGAGTGTCCAGTGGAAGGGGACAAACTCTTTAGCTGTGTCTCTTATGATAGGACAAGGGAAATGGTTTCAAACTAAGTGAGGGAGGGTTTAGATTGGATATAAGGAAAGACAATACATTAAGGGTGATGAGACACTGGAACAGGTAGCTCAGAGATATGATGGATGCTTCATCCTTGAAGACATTCAAAGTCATGCTGAACAGGGCTCTGAGCAACCTGATCTGTGTAGATGTCCCTGTTCACTGCAGGGGAGTTGGACTAGATAACATTTAAAGGTTCCTTCCAGCTCAAATTATTCAGTGATTCTATGATTCTACTGATTGTAGTAATAGTTTGGTATTTCATAGATTGGTCGTGCAGACAAATGAGTGTAAAATATGCTTAATGGTATTTTCATTGATTAATTTCTTGGAAATAACTAAATCAATTTAGTCATTGTAGTCACACTTTTCTGATTATGTAGAGAGTCAATTACTGAAAGTGTTGCTGCTGAGTAGGTATATTTTCACCAATATTCAGTATATTTTATTCAGTATATTTTATCACTTCATTTCTTAAATGTGCAGTAAGAATGTATGTATAATACTATTTTTTAATGCTAGTTAAGGATTTTTGAGAACTGGAGAGAGCAGGTAGAGTGTCCGTGCTGAACTGAACTGAACTGATAATCAGAAGTGCAATCAAGGTTTTCCAAAGATGCATCTAAAAAGTCATCCAACTTCACAATTATATGTATTTATTATTGTTACTGTAATCAATATATAGCACAAAAAAGGAATGACCAAAAGAAATGTCTCCAGTTTGCTTTAGAAGTTTCACCACAGTTGTAAAAATATGTCTATTCCTACCCTTTTTTGTTTTCTTTTACATTTCTTTCCTTTTCCCCATGAGTCTCTTATAAATTACTGCTAAATTTTGTCATGTTTTATGTGTTTTTTAGGTATTGGAGTTGGCATGCTGGTACGAGAATATGGCAAGCTGTCTAACCTGGATAAATTCTACTTTTCCTTTCCTGGGGAGGTGCTGATGAGAATGCTCAAACTTATCATTCTGCCATTAATCATATCAAGTATGATCACAGGTATGATTGGAAATGGGCTGTTAGTATATGGTATTATCACTGTGGCTTAGCTTTTCTTTCTCAATTAAATTATCTTTAAAAATAATTCAGTGGAACTACATAATGAAAACTACAGATGTATACATTTAGATTAGGCTTCTTTATTAATAATGAAAGTGAATTTGGAAAGGTTATCACTATTATTTGATAATTAAGTTAATAAAAACTATGAAGTAATAAATTCCAGGTTTATAGATTCTTCCTGTTTTCAGGAATGGGTTAAATGGTTGCAGACTGTAAGCTCAAAACAGCATATTTTCAGGTACAGGGTTAACTGTTATAAGCTGTCTCATGTCATCATTTCATAAGGAGATGTGATCTCATACTTTATGGTCATAGAAAGAGTAGATTTCTCACCTTACTTTTTCTACTCTCTACAAACTTTCATGAAGGACCTTGCATGAGATCTGGCATTTACTGAATCCCTCTGTATGTCCATTAAATTCATTAAAAAAAAAAAAAAAAAAAAAATCTGTTTGATATGGATGGCTCAAAAATGTTTTGGGGAAATGCAAGAGAACAGAAATTTGCTCTCTTGGAAGTAGCAAGCAAGCTTTTGTCATAGTAAAATTTGCTAACAACTCATCCATTAGGAAATATTTCGAAAGATCTGAAGGAGCAAACTGAAAGTGAAGAGACAGAAGTGTATGTCAAATAAACTTTCAGGCAAAAAAGTAAAGAAAGTCAAACAAACGTATCTGTATTCTTCAAATCTTTACTTAGGGAGCAAAGGTTGTGACTATTTTCTTTTAGCTTACTGCAGTGACTCAGGACGTGTTTATCACTACCATGTTGTCTTTTGTCTCTCCAAGAACTGAATTTATTGCCAAAGCAAGATGCACACTTTCAAAAACTACTTATAAGATAAAAGAACCAGTGGAATGAAAAACTAAAGGAAGATTCAAGATGCGTCTTCATCTACACTTCGAAACAAGGCAGACAACACTAACAACAACACTAACCTCATTAGTGTTAACAGCACAGTCTGCTTTTGGCGGTGAACTTCTCAGGGAGTAAGAGAAAGTATTATCCTCAAAAGTAGCCTCACTATTATTGAATAAACACTGAATGTACAAGGATAGCACCTCACACTACATGCTGACTGCCCTTGGTGGGGCCAGAGGTCATCTGATTATGCCCATTTCTTCAGGATCAGCACGTTATGCAGGCAGGAGAGTGTATGTTTTCAGAGCTCTGTTAGGTGTGTATCTGATGATCACAGCTGTACACTTGTACCAGTGTACAAGTTCATATGCTTAGTGACAGCTGTTTAGTGCCCAAAACATATGAAGCTACTGCAGTAAATTAGTGACAGTAACAAAGTCTTCTCTGCACACATTTGTAGTTCATAAACTAAAGGGATGAAAGGTAGCTTACCAGGAGAGCAGCTTGAAGGTTACCAAGATATGTAGTTGCAGCAATCTGAAAGAGTGCACACAGATGCAATTGCAGCTGGCCATTTGGTGCATATTTCTAACTAGACCATGTAGCTGGGTCCTAGAGAGGCACCTAGAACGTTTTGATGCCTATAAAAGCAGGAATATATTTTGTGAATGTATGTTATGTCAAAATATAGGATTTTGGTGAGTAGTAACATTTTTTCAGAAGGTGTTACTGAAAATACAGTCTGTAGTTTTCTTTTTGAAAATTAGAATGTCTTTGTCTGTCAGTGTTAATCCTGAAAGGCGTCACCTTATACATATGCTTTTAGGACAGTGAATTGTCTACCAATCCATTTGTATATAGTGATGTAACTCATTTTGCACAGCAAAGGCATTTATTGTGGAAATTACTCCTTGATATTCCAGAAATTTCTGCAGTTTTTAGTATTAATAATTTGTTAGGGGGAATTCCTGTGTTAGTGAAAAAAGCTCTCACTGGTTCTCAGTTAGAGCAAGAGCACAGTCAGGCTCTTTCCAAACTGAAGACAAAATTCTCCCTCTTGTGGTTAAATGGAAGGCTGTACAGAATGTGATTTTCATTCACAAACTGTTCCTCAGAATGTAAAGGATGGAAAGCATTATTTAATATTTATTTTACATGTACAGTTTGAAATTTGCAGAATTTTTTTCTACTTATTTGCATTGGAGGCTGAATTGTAGCCTTATAAAGAACTAGCATAAACACTAAACATTTGTTTGTTTGGAAACATTTTAAAGGAAAGCTTAATAGATCTTTTATTGGAGGACGTGAAACTCTGAGTGGTGGTATGCTCTTTTAAGTTAGTGTGGCTTAGAGACCAATTTGTAATAATTGACTTATGTAAGTTATTTTAATGGATGGCAGATACAGGTTTAATTTATTCTGACCATTCGCCCACACTAGTAATTCAGTCCAAAATGTGTAGTCTTATTGAATCTCCCTTAGATTGCTGTCCCTGAAATTCACTAGTAGTATAATGATAGTATAGTACACCATTCATGTGAAGGAATAATTTGCATTTTCTATTTCCTTCTGTAGTGGCAAGGCAAGATTCTAAATGAAGAGCCTAACACATTACTCAAGACAACTGCTATAATATACAGAACTATGCCTGTGCTGAGCATGATACCCAGCAATCCAGATCAGCTTATTTGAAGTACTGCTTTAAAAGAAGAAATGATTATTTGGAAAGTACCTATTTTTAGGTGCCCTTTAGGAAGAAGGAAAGAGGGGGAAATCTTCAACTTGCTTACTGGGAGTTTTGGGGCTTCAAACTAATTAGTCTAGACTCCTTAACTACTGGGAAGAGAATCTTGATTATAACTGATTGAAGACTATCTTGAAGAGGTTGTTTGTTCTTTTCCTTTGTTCACAATTGTACAGTTTTGTACCTTGGATCTACTTCTGGGAAGTTACCAGTTTGCTTTATCACAGTGCTGCTTAGTTTTGTGAAGGAAGACAAAATGTACTAAATAGGAGACAAAAGAGTTGGAATGCAGTGAGAAAAATCAGAGCATTAACAGGATTGTTCCACAATCTTAATAATTGCAGTTAAAATGCACAGTGGATCCCATAAGGTTTTTCTCAGAAATAGACCTGCCAGCTCCATTGGGTATAAAATGTTACGGATTTAAAATACTTTGAAGGAATGTAGGAGCAGGAATGGTAGGGGAAGAAAGCAATTTTCTTTTGGTATCATCATTCTTGGATGACCATTACCCCAGAAGTTTGCATTCGTACTATTCTAGGAGGTGCAGCTATTGAGGGATGCTCTTCTACTAAGGCATTATTAACACACCTGTGCTTTACCAGCAAACTGACTACTTTCCACCCACTGGGGAAGCTCTGATCTAGCTTAATATACTCAGAAACTGCCTGTTGAAATATCTCTGTTCTCTTCAGTTTCCTGTCTGTGTTTTGAAAGCCACAAGAATATTGATAAAATAGACACCATGACTTAGGCAGATAACTCACTTTGTCCCTTTGTATCAAAGGGACACCAGGCAAAGGATAAAAGGTGTTGCACTACTGTTAATGAATTTTACTTTCAGTTGTACTGAGGGATGCGTGATGTCCTGTCCTCCTTGTTCATGTGCAGTCATTGAAGCAGGGAGGACTGCAGAGTCATGTGCTATTAAAGGACAAAGCTTTGTGCCCATTGCCTTTGGATTAGATCTGTAACAATTATCTACTCCTTTCCCATCACTATCATTGACCTTGCTCAACTAAGACAGCTTCTGTATTACTTAAGGCTTTAAGTTATGGTGACAAAACTATGATATATACTTAAGACACATGGAGCATGGTTACCACCAACTCTCAAGGGCAAAGAGCCCCAGCATAGCAGCCATTTTGTGGCACTGGCAGCCATTGCCTTCAGTCCTAGCTGTACCACTGTGGGGCTGCGAGTGGCTTCACTGTGTGTGAACGTGAAGTGAGTCAGTATCTTCAGCTCTTCTGTTCTGGTGCTTAACAATTCCAATGTAAAACAAATTACCTTCATTTTTTAACTCCACTTCTGTATGTGTGGACATGATGATCAATTAAAGAATGTTTATGTTTGTTTTTTTTTTTTTTTAAATGAGAGTCTGGAAAGTAAAGCTTGTTCACCTATGCCTTTTACCTGCAGTACTTTCAGAGTAATTCAAGTAGTTTCAGTGCTCTTGAGTTTTCTGTATTTGTGGTATATGTATTTCACCTACAACACTGCAGAGGCTCTGTTTGCTGCATTCGTGAACTGAACCTGATTTCTTATATGAATCTTGCTACTCTGTCCAGCCTGGCAGATTGATATGTTATCTTCACTCCTTATAAGCTTCTATTATATTCTGCTTGAGGAACATTATATCTCCTGAAAAGCCATTAACTTGAGTTTATATAAAAACTTTCTTTCTAGATGAAAATTAAGTTTTTCCTACAAGTGACACTGCTTGCAAATAAGAGGAATGGAAAGCAGTACTGATACCTTCCTTCTTGTGCATGTAGTACAATCAGATCTTTAGCAAATGATCATAATACAATACTGCAATTTTGATTTTGCCAGCTGCTCACAGATTGGCACAGCAGTCCCTTAACAAAGATGCCTAGGGTCAGAAATATTTCTGAACATCTTACCTGAACTGTTCCATTTTATAATTATTTCATTCCTTTAATTGCCATAAACTATCAATACTCTATTTATTTTCCCCCTTTCTATTTGATGATTAGAAAGTTCATAACAACTTTTTCAAATCCTTGAATCATCCAGGATGCCCCATTTCAGTACCTGGACAATTCTTTGTAACTGTTACTGTATTCCATGCTTTACTCTGTCTCTTGAGAACAAAAAAATACATGCTTCTTCAGTGCCTTTTCGAAGTCAGAAGACCAGTATTAACCTTGCTAATCCAGTGGTAGTTTCATTAGGTCATATAAGTAGGAAATAAAAAAATTCTGTTTCTGAATGTCTTTGTGGCATTTAAATAGCACTAACAGATGCTTATTCATTACCTGCACACATTTGCTGCCCTTCCCCCTCCTCAGCCACTGACTTGCAAGATCACAGAATCACAGAATTGTAGGGGTTGGAAGGGACCTCTAGAGATCATCGAGACCAACCCCCCTGCCAAAGCAGGTTCCCTATACCAGGTCACAGAGGTAGGCATCCAGGCAAGACTTGAATATCTCCAGAGAAGGAGACTCCACAACCTCCCTGGGCAGCCTGTTCCAGTGCTCCGTCACCTCACTGTAAAGAAATTCTTGTGCACATTTGTGTGGAACTTCCTATGCTGCAGCTTATGTCCGTTTCCCCTTGTCCTG
This sequence comes from Lagopus leucura, assembly GCF_019238085.1. Classification (NCBI taxonomy): domain Eukaryota; kingdom Metazoa; phylum Chordata; class Aves; order Galliformes; family Phasianidae; genus Lagopus; species Lagopus leucura. The sequence goes on along the minus strand of NW_024962268.1, from coordinate 47,460 downwards.
TCTCCATATACCACTGAAAAGAGACTGGCCTCACCACTATGGCCTCCACACCTCAGATATTTATAAACCTGGATTAGATCCCCTCTCAGTCGTCTTTTCTCAAGGCTAAATAGACCCTGTTCACTCAGCCTTTCTTCATAGGGGAGATGCTCCAGGCCCTTCACCATTTTTGTGGCCCTCCGCTGGACTCTTTCCGAGAGGCCCTTTTTTTTTTTTTACTGGGGAGCCCAGAACTGGACGCAGTACTCCAGATGAGGTCTTACCAGGGCAGAGTAGAGGGGGAGGATCACCTCCTTCAACCTGCTGGACATGCTCTTTTTAATGCACCCCAGGATGTCAGCTAATTTATTAAGAAATTCTTGTATTACAATTATGCATCAGTACTAAGGGAAAAAATTACACTTTTAAGAAAAGAAAGAGATTAATTGTGTTTCTGTCAAGTTTATTAAAAGGGTAATTGCTACAAGCTGTCAAACAAGTGATTTTCCTTTCCAGTAAATTCAACAGACAGCAAAACTTCTGCTGTAGAGGGACTGGTAGAATAGAAATGGGAGACTTCTGATAACAAACATGAAGACAGAGGTGGTAGGTCACCAAAAATTTCATTTGAGAATTTGCATACTACAGAATCTGGGTTTCTATTTGCCATGGATTCCTTGGTGATGAATGGTGAGAACTATCCTCTTAATGAGAATTAGCTATATATGTCATATTTTATTTGTGTCTAGTAGAAGACTGGGCACAAAGAAAAACACAAATCTATGGGGCTGGATGATGTGAGTTCCAGGGTCCTGAAGAGACTGGCTAATGTGGTTGTCAAGCCACTTTCCATCATATTTGAAAAGTCATGACAAAGTCCCTGGTGACTGGAAAAAGGAAAACATCATTCCTATTTTAAAGAAATCGAGAAAGGAAGACCTGGAGAACTACAGGCTGAAGAGCTGCATGTCTGTATCTGGAAAGATCATTGAACAGACCCTTCTGGAAGCTATGTTAACGCATGTGACAGATGAGGGGAAGTGATCTGAGACCGTCAGCACAGCTTTGCCAGGGGCAGATCATGCCTAACCCATCTGGTGGCCTTCTACAGTGGAATGACAGCATATGTGGACAAAAAAAGGGTAACTGGTATAGTCTACCTGAACTTGTGCAAGGCTTTTGACATGGTCCCACACCACATCCTTATCTGTGGATTGGAGAGAAATGGATTTGAAGGGTGAACTATTTGACAGATAAATAATTACTTGAATGGTCATAGTCAGAGAGTTGTGGGTATCAACTATACATTGAGGTAGAGGCTGTTCTGAATGGTTTCTCTCAGAGGTTTGCTTTGGGACCAGAACTCTTTAACATCTTTACAGATGATATAGGCAGTGAAATTGATTGCACTGTCAGCAAGTTTGCTTGCGACAATAAGCCGAGTGGTACAGTTGATACTATGGATGGAAGGGATGATTTCTAGTCGGACATGGATAGGCTTGAGAAATAAGCCCATTGGAACGTAGTGAGATCCAAGGAGACCAAGTACAAGGTGTTGTACTTGGGCCAAGGCAGTCCCAGGTGTGTATGCAGGCTGGGAAGAGAACTCCTTGAGAGCAGTCCTGTGGAGAAGGACATGGAGTTCTGGTGGACCATAAGGTTGACATGAGCTGGCAGTGTGTGAAAGGCCAACAGTATCTTGGGCTGCATCAAAAAAGGGGTGGCCAGCAGCCCAAGGAAGTTGATTGTCCCCGTCTACTCTGTCCTTACAAGGTGCTATCTGTAGTACTGTGTCCATGTCTGAGGCCCCCAAGCAAGAATGATGTGGAACAGTTTCAGTGGGGTGAGAGGAGGTCCACAAGGATAATCAGAGGTCTTGAGCACCTCTCTTATGAAAAAAGGTCAAGGAAGCTGGAGTCATTCCATTTGCGAAAGAGAAGACCTCAGGGAGACCTCATTGCAGCTTTCTAGTACTTGAAGGGAGCTGTCATGGTTTTCCATAAGTATTCCATATTATGGCATTCTGCAGTGAACTAATGGAAAGGGGCAACTGCTAAGGGAGAGCTACAGTTCTCAAAGTGCTCTGGTCCTTCCTACTTTGTTTCCATGAGGTAGATACAAAGTGACAGTCATGTAAGGATATCCCTTTTTGCTCCCCACCTCTGAAATTGCAGCGCAGGTGTCACTCGTTTTCCTGCTTGTTTCATTTATTACTCTTGATTCCTTTTATATCGCATGATCTCACATTACTTTACCATTTTTAGTATAATAGTGTTCTCTTTATCTCTGTCTAGCAGCATCTCCCCCTTCTCAATTCTCTGCTGGCTTCCTTGTGGGGAGAAGTGGGTGGAGAGAGTTAGGGGGCTAAGTTCCTGTTGCATGACAAAGAAAAAGAATTCAACCTGTGACTGTTATTGGTACCCAGTGTGGGACATGATAGCAATGAAGATAATAGATTTGATCAGAGCATACCGTGATTTTGAACAGAAATCTTCATACTATGCCAACTTGCTACTAATAGCTAAAAATAGCAAAAATAGGATTTTTCTCCTATTCAGCATAGTCTTTTAAGGAATCGCACACATCATGCTTCACACTGTATTACTTAAAACCTATTGGAGCTTTTCTTAAGAAGACCACTCTATTTTTTGGGGGCTGTATATTTATATATATATATATATGACAGCTTAAGAGAACTGATGGTGACACCCATCTGGTGTTTGTGTGCTATGTAGCACAGTTAAGCATTAAAAATTACACTGCCAAGAGTTAACATTTTAATTTCCTCCACTACCTTTTCAGTGAGTTTGCCAATGGAACAAGAGATATTTAAACCTGTTTTCAATTTTTACTCTTCTCACATTTTTCCTTTTCTCCCCTTTGAAATTTTCATACAGTTCTAGACTGTCCAAACTGGCATAATGATATTGTCATGTTTCCTGAATGCGTTCCTCCATATCAGTATTGGTCACAGATCTTCCCCAAAGCTGAATAATACTGAGTGGCAGTGGATATGGAGGAATCTGGGAGAAAACTTAGAGAAGTGGGCACCCTGAAAATTGAGGCAAGTATTTAAGAGAGGACTATTGTAGCTCTGGCAAATCTAGGGAGGCACAAAATATGTGGGGCCTAGCTTATGCCTACTGAGCCCTACTGAACACTTAACAAGGGAAAGAGAGTGTCTCTGAACTTGCAATGGAGAAAAAACCTGTGCTGGTGTCGCCTCTATAGGAGAAAGAAAGTTGCAGTGAAGGTCATCTTGTCTATAATGAAAAGAGGAAAAAGAAAGAGGAGACAGAAGTAGAGGAAGAGGAAGGGAATGGACCAATAAAAAAAAATAATTGTAAAAACACTGGCAAAACATCATCTGAAACACAGAAAGATGAGGAAGAGATGGCAATGATCCAAATTCTAAGCCTGAATGTCATGGTTTGGACTTGTTCAGCCTGGTTTTGTGACAAGGGTGAGAAGGGACCCATGGATCCATGCTCTGTGGAAATGTGAGGGGAAAAGGAAGAGGTAGGGAGATGTGCCTGTATGAGAAAGAACAGCAGCAGCAAGCTAAAGGGAGAAAAAATTCATTTACTAAATATAGTAACGGAATGTGAGATAATACAGTATTATACAATATTATTGAAATTGAAGCTAATAAATAAAATGCCAAAGAGAGTTTCCAAAACTGAAGTCTTTACTATAATGCTGTTGGTGAAAGCCAGGGAGCAAAGAGAGACGTCTCATGACTTCTAGTCCATTTTATCATTCTGTCTGAATGGAAAACAGAACTGGAAGAATGAAGTCTTCTGGGAGTTATAGTTCATTCTTCTCTTCTGAAACCATGCAACTGGATATATTGACAATCCATGGAACTTCAGGAATAACTGTTTAACTCCAACCACACTGCATGTTGTCGTGATGTGGAATACTGATGAAAAACCATAAAACCATGACGCTGACTGAGACTTAAGATATGCAACAAGATTTTAGCCGATATCCAAATGAAAGTGTTGTCATCTGGTAGCTCCAGTGCTGAGACAATGGAGCGTATAGTGAGAGTCTGGAGGGCAGTGAAGCCTGCCAGCTGGGATCTCTTGTTGAGGACCCAGTCATTAACAGAACAATTGGCAAAAGAGATGATCAGCCTTGCACCTCCAGGAAGTGAATCCTTACAGCCATGAGGGAAAGATATCCTTTCAAAGAAAATGTGATGCTTAATCTAATTAAATGGATCACTGCTGAAAAAGGTATCTGGAGATACCAGAGATATCCAGATTATTGGCTGTGGTGAAGATGCTGTATGACAATGTATTTGTGCCTGATGATCCTCATACAATCCGTGATCCCTTAAGAGCTAGGTGTTCACCAGTTATGTGGCAGAAAGTCACAGGAATTGCACCAGAAGTGTCTGCCAGTACACTGGCAGCAGTGAGATGGAAAGATGATGAGAGATCCCAGGTGAGTGATTTGGTTACCACTCATCAAGAGTATGAAGAATATTTCATCTCCTCCATATGGGCCTGTGTCTCTCAGCTGTAGAGAATGTCCAACAAACTCTAGATGCTCAACAAGCTTCATAAGTTTGACTATGAGGTCCAGTAATTTAGAAACCCTGCGTCCTACTTTCCACATGTATGAGCCAACATCTCATCTATTAGAAGCAGACATTCTTGTGGTCTTCCTGTTCAAGTGAGAGGTAACAATGAGTATACACTGTGTGCCACCTTATAGTTTTGACTATGTGGTCATGAGGACGGTATGAGGAAGTGGGATGGAAAACCCACCTCAGTCCTACAAACATGGGTAAGTGAGTTACAGAGAAGGTTAATCACAAGTAAGGGCTCCTCAATGAGAATCACTGCTCCTCTTGACACTATAGATGTTCTGATTTTGATAATTAATCTTTTGCTATACATCCATGAAAAATGAGTGTTGGATGCAATAATCAGAATGAGAGGGGCCCTGCCTCCAGCCAGGGGGAGGTAGGGAATAATTGAGTGTGTTAGGCTGTGTAGACTAGATGGCCTAGCACATCAGAACCAGAACCAAGAAGTATTAAGCTGATGTCTGCCAGATTTAAATTATTTCTCAACATAGATATTATTAGCTATGAAAAAGAAGAAAAAAATAAAAGTGTCAAGGAAGAAGCTATGATGTGGCTGGCAACTGTATGAAAGCCTTTTAGCTGGACTTTTCCTTCCAGCACTCAGTAACATTTAAAGAGAAAGACCTGCCAATAGTGCCAGAAGCTGCACAAGTGGTATTGATCTCTGTACAGGGAAAATTCAGATCTTGGTAATAAAGAGCAGTGCCGTTAACAAAAGGAGATAAGCAGCCCAGACTTTTGCTAATTATGCTTAATGATTAATGTGTTGTGGAGATGAAGTAATATGGTGAAAGGAACAGATTCTGTCAGCTGATATTCACTTGATTTCTTCTGGCCTTGTTAGTAGCTATGATTACAGCTAGGAAGTACTGCAGGAGATGACACTAGAATTTTTAGAGCAGAAAAAAAAGGCTAAGGGACAAGGTATGATTGTTGCTGTTAAACAGAGAAAATCACAGCACTCACCTATATATGCAGTTTCTTATGTTGTATGGGTAAAGAATATCTGGAAGCATTGTACTCTGTTAAGGCAAGTCTACAGTTGTATGTCAAACTCTTAGGGATGTAAGTATTATCTCTTAGGCATCTGGTATGATTGTAAGCACTAGAAATCAAAGAGCCTTGGTATTGTTTCTAGTATTTAATGCAACCCTGTTCACTTCCAGATCATAGAATATCTGCATATAATACCCAAAGTGCATGCCTCTCTTGTTCAGTTGAGGTTCCTGTGACATCCCTTATTCCTGTTGTGTTTCGGTTCTGTCTAATAATACCTTGTCAGACAAAATTATCATTATTTGTGTAATTTTTTCCATTCTTTTCTTAAGTAAGTTTCATAGGAAGTGCAACATTTGATTTTGGTTGGATCTTGAGGTTCTGGAACAAGAAAGAGAAGATAAGGGAGAATTCATTTCACTCTGTTTCTTTTCTTTTTTTTTTTTTTTTTTTTACTTTTTTACAGCTGTTATGTTTTGTAAAGTAGATAACACTGGGGGAAGAAAAAGAGATTAAACTAACACAGATAATTTTGAATTGGAGATATAGAAAACATGGAAGCCGAGGTGCAGAAGATTGGGCAATTGATTTCCAACTTTGGCTTGAGTTATTAAAGATTTTTTATTCTGTTCAACTGAAAACATATCGATAAGATTTAGATAGACTACTAGATTTTAACATCAGTTAATGTAACTTTGTGATCATCTCTCTTAAGACTTGTGTTTTATAGCCACAAAATTGCATTCCATGCTTCAGTTTCTGTGGCTAAATTAGAATATCTATTGAACGAAAATTTAAGGAACTAATTTGAAATACAATAATTTTGAAATGCCCAAGTATGAACGAGAATCCATCATTCATAATAAAATTCTGTAAACTACATTTATAGTCAATCTTCTCAAATTTACTTAAACAATATAAAACTCAGGGATAGGCCAAGGGAAGGAAAGTTCAAATAAAATAGATGTAAAAGTTCAGTGACAATCCACAGTATATACAAAAGTTGTTAACTATAGTTGTTTTGTAGTCTTTATTTACAACACTTCAGGCTTTCCATTTTGAGTAGGGTATGTGCCATCTTAATTAGAGGAAGAAGTTTTCATATGGGCTGAGTCAGCTGTATGTTTTGTTTGTTCTCATCAAACTGTTCAGTTATTTGCAAATAAATTACAAAGCCCTGATGTGTTTTCAATGGAAATTATATTCTTAATTGGTTTGAGAAGAAGTCCCTGTAATCATCAGTTAAAGAATACTGTCAATTACTCACTCATGGCAGTGAGATATGTCAGGAAAAATAGCTACTTTTGTATACTGTGTTTTCCTATACATTAACAAAATAAACTTGTGCAGACTTGTCTATACAATGGATGCTACTTCAGTCTCAAATGCAATTATAAACCTGAATGCAGTTTTGTTGCAGAATACAGCTGTCTTCCTAAAAAATGCCACAACTGTCATACTAAGAGCATACTTGTGCTTAGTCATGTCTGCCTGAATTATTTGTGTGTTTTTATGGCTTTCAGGAAAACAACACCAACGTGGCAGTGTAAGCACAAGCTAGATTGTAGAAGTGCTCACTCACTAACAGAGTTATTATCCAGTTCAAAAATGCAAGGGCAAAGATTACTCTTAATTATGCCTCTGTACCTCCAGTGAATGTAACAGTTTGCTATGGATTTCATTTGGAGCCATAGAATTGCTGTCACAGGGATTTGGTATCTTGCTAATTGTAGAATCCTTGTAAGTAAGTACTCCAGGAAAATAACCCTGCATTATTATTAGGCTGTAGGCTGGTTCAACAAGACTATCAGGCATAATATTTTAAAGCAAGCTTTTTAAGAAATCCTGCCTGTATTATCTTACTTCTGCTGGCTATCTAATCAATACCGACAATATATACAGCAAGCTTTAGTTTAGAAATCAATTATTTATTATAAAATATGGATCTTTTCAGTTTGCTCTTCCTTATACACAATATGATATCTTCTAAGTTAATGGAAAAGATGTGAAAAGTTTCAGCATGGACAGTCATTGAAATCAGTTCTTCTATTGTCCACAGAATCCATTATTTATTATTATTAATCTAAAGACTTCTTATTATCATAATTGCCACAGCTTAGCTCACCACAATGTGAATGTCCTCCTTTCCACTTGGTTTTACCTAATTGCCAACATGAGAATTGAAATAATGGCCCTGATTGTATGTCCACTGTGTTGTTTGCACCTCAAACAAGCTGACAGCCTCCTATAATAGCTGTGGCAGTGCTTTTTTCTGTGCGCTGATCTGTGTTCCATTGCAATATTATTACATTTTTTAAAATTATTATTTGCTACACAAGTGTGATAGTCTTTACATCATGGTTTCTGAATATATACGTAGTTCTTCTGCAATCAATCTAGCTATATATACTGTCTGTGGAAAACCCCCAAATCATCAAATAAATAATAAAATAACCTTCATTCTCCCCTCCCAGGGTTGTTTGCATTTTCAGTAACAATTAACAATAGAAGTAAGGCATTATATGAGTGCTCTAGGCACAAGTTGTTACTGCTGTAGTATATCTTTTGAAACAGGTTTTAACACACAGTTAAAGTATGCTTGCTGCAATCCCTTCTCAGCTCAAAGATCAGAAAGTTTATCATTGGAAATTGTCAGTGTTTTCCTCCATAGCTTCTGAAACTTCATTCTTAATACAAAGTTATGCATTTCTGGGACTAAATATCCTCATGGTATTTTTGCTTTCCTATAAAAGAGAATATGGCCAGTGTTTGATAATCTGACTCAATAAACATAAAAATATAAAAGGATCACAAATGTGTAATAAAAATATAGTAGTGAATTATTAACTAGTGTGATTATAGTCGGTCAAGTTTTACAGTCACAATGCTCATTTTGCCCTGGTTATTGAGTTGTATGCCTACAGACAGTGTTGTAAATCTTCTAACAATTAAAAGGTATTTCCCAAGCAGTCTTATATAATATTTTTACCAGAAGCTGAACTGACCACAGAGCAACACCTTTCTCAGCACTTTCCCTGCCTCCTTTAACAAAAGCTGCCCACAATTTCCAGTGAAGAGTGGGTACTGCCTGCCTGCAGAAGAATCTTAGAAGAAAAAAAAAGTAACTAAACCTGTTAACACAGGCAAACCTGCTAGGAATAAGCCTGACATGTATGTCTGTGTGTGCGTTTGAACAGCCTGTGACAACAGCCCTCAGCAGCTCCCTTCTTTCTGCCTTTAGTTTTAAAGCTGAAACATTACAGATTTGATGAAAGTGAACTTATTATTTAAGTGACAAATAGATTGCAGTGTAGTTTTGTTAAACAGAAGTCTAATTCCTCAGCAACATCAAGGAATCAGAAAATACTCATTAACTTTCCTAGAAAAATCCAGTAAACCACTGCTAAGAAGCAGAAGCCTGTTACAGTGATTCTTCAGAAATGCAACTGGCAATTAACGGTTAAGAAATATCTAGAATAAGGAAATATTTACTGAATAGAATTTAGCCTCCACAAAAGTATTGAATTTCTTCTCAGACTATTTTTTATCATTTTGTTTTGTGGTTCTTCTTTCAGGAGTTGCTGCTTTGGATTCCAGTGTTTCAGGGAAGATTGGTTTGCGAGCCGTCGTATATTACTTCTGCACTACAGTCATTGCTGTAATATTAGGTACTAACACTAGGTTATAATGTTAAAATCCTCAGCATTGCCTAACTAGAAGTATATGGTACTGTGACAGTACTAATTTGCCAAGACAGCCTGGTGAGGAGAGACAGGAATTACGCAGACATTATTATACACACTTATAGCCAGATGCACGGAAAATTTAGTCCTGCTATTCATGGTGGAACTGTGTTCATATCCAACAGGTATATTGCAGGCAGTTTTGCTTTTAATTTCAGGCAAGATTAAAAGCTGTCTAGTTAGGTAAACAGTGACCAGCAGTGGAAATAGGAGTGAACATCTTGCCCTTTTTAAGGCCTTCCCTAACTACAAAGTAAATTTCCTCAGTAGCAGTATGATAGATTCTCACATGCAAGAAAGTATTATCTGTATCTGTATTTTCTGCCTGAAAAAGTGAGAGAAAATATTGCTGTCCTTGTCACTCTGTTCCCTTCTTAAAATGTTGTTACCTTTTCTGCCAGTTCCAGGCTCCACCTTGACAACTCTGAAGTCCATATCTCTTGCAGAAAGTTCATTCCCTACAAGAAGCCTTGAAATCTTATATATTTACATAATTAGACATCTTCAGGCTGTGTTTTTAAATAGCAAATAGAATTAAACTCTCTGCTGTCAGCTGCCATGTCACTTATGGCTTATCATTGTGTTCTGAGTGAATACTGTGCACAGGTATCACACTATCACCTACTGAAAATAAACTGTTGTATAGTTATTTGAAGGACAATACGTGCATTGTATGTTGTCTGCAAAGTGATATTTAACTATAGAAAAAAAATCACGTACTGATGTGATACAGACATTTAGACTTGAATCATTCCTCGATGTTACATTCATAGAGAATAATATGTCACTGGGTAGGATAGTATCTCATCTGTCTGGAAATTACAAATGAATACACAGTGGGGAAGGCTTAATAAAGACTGACATGGATCTTTGGAATTGTGCCAGCCCTGGAAGAGGGATTAAACTAGACAACCTCCAGAGGTTAAATATTACTTGTTTTACTATACAAAGTTACACAAATGAAATTCTGCTTTTATTTACGGCTGTTATTAGAAAATTTTATATTTGTATCTTGCTGAAGGACATCTAGATACCTTGTCCTTGCTGCAGTGAGATTTAGTAGTTTGATTTACTTTTTGTTTGTTTGGATTAAAAAACAAACAAACAAAAAAAGTGTATATCTGGAAAAGACTAGTATTTCATGTAACATTAAAAATGCCTAAAATGAAGCCACTAATGTCAATTAAAAGTTAGTTCCTGATTTCTATGGTCACAAGGTTAGACCTAACATTTTCTGCCAATAAATTTTTGTTTTATTCTGCTTCAAAGTAAAACATAAGTTTCTTAGGTTACATTATAGATGTATATACATTATACATTACTAGCTATAGACTAGTTTTACTGAAACAAATAGAATTTGATGAATTTAACTCATGAAGAATTTGCTATACAGGATGCTTTACATTAGCAAGAGGCACCACTGTCTCTGCTTGCAATGTGAACTCTTCCCCTACTTCTCCTTCTGTAGGGATTGTCTTAGTTGTGACCATTAAACCTGGAGTACCTCAAACAGCAGATGAAATAGACAGAGTGGGCAGCACCCCGGAGGTCAGTACTGTTGATGCCATGCTGGATCTGATCAGGTGAGTTGTTTTTTTTTGTGGTTGTTGTTTCCATGTTTTGGGGTATGGAATAATGTAATTGTGTGTAAAATTGTTTACTATAATAATAATTAAAAACATATAAATAATAAATAAATAATAAATAAATAATAATTAAAAAGTCATAATGCATAATACAATAAACATGCTTTCCAATGATGTTGGAATGAATAAGGAGAGAATAACTTGTTTGCTAGCAGGTTTGACATTTTAGAGCAAGTTTCAAGTGGTTTGTTAAAATATGTCGCATCAACATTCTCTAAGGGAACTTTATCACAAGTCTTTTCTCTGTAATGTCCTGGTATATAATAGATATGTAAAATGGTTAGAATGAAGCATCCCCTAGAAAACTCTGGAAAAGATTTGAGCAGATTTTCAGGATTGATTGGAACTAAACAAATTCTAATTTATTTAAGGAATTTGGTAAATTCAACAAGAACAGTAATAGTGGCTAAGTACTCACTGTTTCCTCACAAATGTTTCTGAGGATTATTTTTTTTCCAACTGCCACTGTTCTCTATTCTATATCGCTATTCCTACTCTCTAGAATTTTTACATAATCTATCACATAAGATTAACTGCATTCTATCTAACAGTGACCTTAGCATTCTTAATTTCATGAAATGTGACTGACATTTGTAGATACAATTCCAGATTCACAGTTGTTTGACATTGGTTGTATGTACGTATAAACCCATGTATAGGTGTATGTATGTACATGGCTTGAAAGAATCGTATTTAATAGCAAATGTTTGTGGCCCTTTGGTGCATATGTCCCAGAGCAGATCAAGGTATACCTCTATGGCATGAACAGATCTCAATCCCATAGCCACACATCTGACAATCCACAGTTGTCCCAGGTTCTATCTCATCCTGCAGTTCCTTGGAAGGTTCACTTAATTCCTTGTGATAATTTGCAGCAGGAATAAATTGGGGTGCTGTGTGATCAACTGCTTAAGAAAACCAAATGCAGTCTGTTATCAGTAACTTCCACATTAATATGTCCATGCACGTTAAAAGAACTGATGAAAATCATTGCATAAAAACATCCTTCTATAACAAGAAGCAGAGTGAACCATAATTTAGTCTACTTTGGGTTTTTACTACAATTTATACTAAACAAATGTAAGACTGTAAATTAGAAGTCACATTTGAGATTTAAAATTCTGTTTAAAGGGAATTACAATTATTTTTTCTACATATTATTCAGATTTAAGATCCAAATCCAAACTATCATGTAAAGACTGGTGAAAATCCCAAGCTTGGAAAAACTACTCTTGCTTTCAATTAAATTTTTCTTTAAAAACTTAAAAAATAAAGCCAAAGAGTTTGTACAAGATTTTAAAAAGACGTAAAAAAATCTCCTGCATTATAGAAATGGACTTTCTCTGTACCAGATTGTTTATTCAATAAACACCTGTTTTCTGCAATTGTTTGAATGTTGAAATTGGGCACCAGAAAGGAGGCATGCAACTGGGTTGCATTGCTTCTGATCTAATTTCCTTACATTTCAGTGAAAAATTGATGTTGGAATAACAAATGGAAATCTTTCATCATCGAGATTAATTTATGATTTCAAAACTACAATAGAACATTAAATATGTGGTGCTTCCATATTCTTTTTCTCCAACATACATTTTACAAGTCACCTGAAAGACTTCAAACTGTCTCCTGTATTCCTTGAACAATTGGTGGAGGTGACACAGCAGAAAAAAAAAAAAAAAAGAAAAAAAAAAAAGTGTAGTAGCTAGCAAGCAGAAAAATAAAATATTGAAAAATAAGCTCAAAAAATTCAAAGTACAGAAACAGACTGATCATTAGAAGTCCTGAATCTTTGATTTTTCAGGATTGAATCTGTCAGTGCAAGCTACATTTTTCTCTGGGTAAAGAAGCACAATCTGATCTGTAAAGCAGCAGATTTTATCATTTTATTTAGATAAGCAGTGTTTGTAGTCTAATGTTAAAGTACCTCTACTTTTAAAATAGGAATATGTTCCCAGAAAATCTTGTCCAGGCCTGTTTTCAACAGGTAAGTTTAAATACCGTTTTTTTGTTACCGTAATTTTCGTTGCTGACTACAAATTTTTCTTTTATGTCTCCCGAAATTATGTAATACGAGAATTCTTAGAATGCCAGGATTAACTTAGTCTCCCATATAAATACTTTTTTTAAGGCATCTTGGTTTTGTGTCCATTATGATAAAAAATCTGTTGTCAGCTCCAGATCAACCTTTGCAAAAATATCCTTTTTAGGACTTGAATGCAGAAATCAGCCATTGTGTTAATATATTTTTCCATTCTGGGATGGGCAGAATTACAAGAACCATGTTGTGAGAATTTATTTCTTCTTAAAAATTCTCTATTATTGATGAAATTTGTGTAACTAAGCCCTCACACCACTTTATCTCACATGTAATGTCCATTTCTAGAACTGATGATTGATCTTGAGAGAAAGGAGACACCTCTTTTGGAAGCAGTAAGATTTGGAAGATGAAAAAGGAAACCCTTGTCTGTATAGTCTTACTTCAGATTCAGTCATCTTAATCCATAAACATATCCAACTGTGTTTTATGATTATCTCTGTTTTTCCTTTTTGTCTTCCCTAGTGGCTACATACCAGTTACTTGAAGTTTGTATGTGAGATAGTTTGCCTTCTCCATCAGATAATGATATTAACTGTCCTTCTGCTCACAACACTGAGTGTCTTCCAGTTTACAAAACTTCTCCATGCAGATGATTTCATATGTTAACAACTTTAAGGACAAATCTTTTGCCTCACTGAGCTATAAAACCCTGTACTAAACCTTTTAGAAAAAAAAACAAAAGTAGTTCATCTTTTTACAGGCCACATAATAGCAATATTGGTGTAACTATCCTGATAGTGGAATGCTGTAAGCATCCTTTATAGACAGTGAGACTATCACACCTGCTCCATTGGTGTAGAAGATGAAAGCAGTGTGGGTTGAATCAGGTGCATCTACACAACAGACCAGTTCTAGAGTGGCTGAGTTTCCATAGTGTTTCCATAGAGTTTCCATACTTGGAAAGAATGTTGATGAGACTACATCTCAGCAAAAAAAGGCTTTATCTTTGACTGGAGCTATGTCTTATCCCCTGCAAGACTGCAGCAGATCCACCAGATGCCTAGGAATCTGGAGAGCAAAGTTTATAGCAGATTACTGTGAATCACTTGTTTCATACACAGAATCCAAAGAAAAAAGAAAATGGTGGCTCACATTAATTGGGAAATAATGTATGTGTATGTCAGGTTGCTTCATTTTCCCCTTATTTTTAGTGGGCAGCTATGCCTTTGTTTGTTCTTCAGTTTCCTCATATTTCTAAATCACCTCTTGTTTTTGAAACAACTTTTTCAGTATAAAACCAAACGTGAAAAAGTGGAAGATACAACTAGTGTGGATAAAAATGGCTCCACATTTACAGAAGAACTTGTTACAACTGCTACGACAGCAGAAGTTTTGGAGGTGCGACTTTTATTGTTATATTTCATAGTAATATGGGAAGTGAGAAGGAAGAATATAGATTAAATCTGATGTAATTGTTATCATAGAACTACAGGATGGTTTGGACTGGAAGGGGTATTAAAGACTATTCAGTTCCAACCCCCCTGTCATGAGCAGAGTTGTCATTCACTAGATCAGACTGCCCAGGACTCATCCAAACTGGCCTTCCACATTTCCGGGGATGGGGCATCCACAGCTTCCCTGGGCAGCCTGTGCCAGTGCTTCACCATTCTGTGAGTAAAGAATATCCTCCTAATATCTAATCTTAATCTCCCTTCTTTTAGGTTTAAAATGTTCCTTCCTGTCCTATCCTTATCAGACCATGTAAAAGACAATCTCCATCTTTTTTAGAAGCTCAGTTTAAGTACTGATATTGAAGTAAGTGATTGAAATAAGTAAGGACATGGTTGACATGCGGTTGACATGGTAGAAGGAAGGAATGCTATTCAGAGGGATGTCAACAGGCTTGAAAGGTGGGTCTGGGTGAACCTGATGAGGTTCAGCATGGCGAAGTGCAGAGTTTTGCACTTGGGCCGGAGGAATCCCAGGCATCCATACAGACTGGAAGGAACAGTCCTTGAGAGCAGCCCTGCAGAGAAGGACCTGGGTGTCTTGATGGATGAAAAACTTAACATGAGCCAGGAGTGTGTCCTTGCGGCTCAGAAAGCAAATGGTATCCTGGGCTCCATCAAAAGAAGGGTGGCCAGCAGGGACTGGGAGGTGATTGTCCCCCTCTACTCTGCTCTTGTGAGGCCCCATCTGGAGTACTTGTCCAGGTATGGAGCCCCCAGTACAAAAAACACAGAGAGAGGGTCCAGAGGAGAGGGTCCAGAGGAGAGCCACAAAGATGATCAGTGGGCTAGAGCAACTCCCCTATGAAGACAGGCTGAGGGAGCTGGGCTTATTCAGTCTGGAGAAAAGAAGGCTGCAGGGTGACCTCATTGCAGCCTTTCAATACCTAAAGGGAGCCTACAAACAGGAGGGGAATCAACTCTTTGAAAGGATAGACAACAGCAGGACAAGGGGAAATTTAAGTTGAGGGAGGGAAGATTTAGGTTGGATGTCAGGGGGAAATTCTTTGCAGAGTGAGTGGTGAGGTGCTGGAACAGGCTACCCAAAGAGGTTGTGGATGCCTCGTCTTTGGACGTGTTCAAGGCCAGATTGGATGGGGCCCTGGGCAGCCTGGTCTAGTATTAAATGTGGAGGTTGGTGGCCCTGCACGTGGCAGGGGGTTGAAGATTCATGATCCCTGAGGTCCCTTACAGCCCTGGCCATTCTGTGGTTCTGTGATTCTGTGATGGTACATAGACATATTTTAGGAAGGGCATAACATGAAGTAAATTCTAGTGGTGATTTTGAGGATTTTCAAGTAGGCTTAAGAAAACGTGAGGGCTCCATTCGTTAATAAGCAATATTAAGTTTAGTGTATTATATAAGGAAACAGTGGATTTATATCCTCCATTAAATGTATATGCAAATTAATTGTCAATTTGCTGAGAAATTAAGGAGAACACTTATTATTGGAAGTCTGCATATATATCAGCAGTGTGCTTAAGGAGCAGTGAAGTAACTGAGTATCCCATAAAGAAATAAATGGAAAATCATAATAAAATCTTGTGAAATGAAAAGTAGAAAACATTTATTATATAATAGCTTGCTATTCTAGAAAGAATTAAAAAAAGACAAAAGTAAAGAAGCTGTCTAGCAAGTTTCTGATTTGAGGTCTGAAATGCTTATGGGTTTTGAAAGTTTGTAAATCCTTTAATTACATTAGAGTAAGAAAGGAATTCAATATTCTGTAAACATAGAACTGTGAATAATAGCAGGTCAATGTTCTTTTTACTGTACCTTTTCCAAATTTCATCTCATATGTATTAAGATCATGAGAATATGGGCTATATGAAAGGACATGAATTAAATCTTGAATGCAGTAAGCAATTCTGTCTTTCATATATGAATATTACACAAACTGAGGAGTGTGCAAATGCCTACCTAGGTAGTGTGTTTTTTATGTCACATGCTTCTGATTCTTCTATAAATTATGCAATTTCACTGATTTCAGCTGAAAAATAGATTTCTAACTGAAGGCAAAAGTGCACAGCATCATCCCAGTTCTTACACAATTGACTGTTTTAATAAATCTGGGCAAAAGACCTTGACTTGCACGGAAGTGACCACAGGGATTCTATGTCAGTTGGGTTTTGTTCCCCATAGCAGGAAGTAAGTCTTGAATATATTGAAGGCATGACTGAGTATACCAGACCTTACTGTTTGTGTCGGAAGTCTATAGAAAGTTGCTTTACTCTCACCTAAGATTTGGTTGGATTGCTGCATTGGTCTAAAATACACAACTTTTAAAGGCTCCCAGAGTAGAGTGATTGGGGTAAAACTCCATGTCTTTTCAAAAGTCTATGTTTTCATCTAAGAATACTTTAAACTCAGTGTTTTCAGATTGTAACTTTTCTCCCTTGAATCTGATATATAGAATAAAACTCAAGAATATAAGATCGTGGGCGCGTATTCTGATGGCATCAATGTTCTTGGCTTGATCGTCTTTTGTCTTGTTTTTGGAATGGTTATTGGAAAAATGGGAGACAAAGGACAAGTTCTAGTGGATTTTTTCAATGCACTGAATGAAGCTACAATGAGGATAGTTCAGATAATTATGTGGTAAGTCCAAGGACATACTGGCATGTTCTAACAATTTATTTAAGTGAATTTTGTCTTTAAGTGAAAATATAGGAGTGGACTTATACTTCATGTTTGCTTTTGTATATGTGCTTTACAGCAAGCAGCTTTAAAGGAAGGCTGGTAAGCAGTTTCATTCTACATATTTTGATCCTTTTCAGGAAACTAGAAACAAGGCTTCTACTTACTGTATACTAAAAGAACAGTGCCACTAGTACACAAGTTTTTCAGACATTCTCACTGGAAGATCATATCAAGACTGTGCATCTGTGCTGATGATTGGAGGGCTGTAAATCAGTACCAACATCGCCTCTTCAGTCTTGAACACTATTCCCTGTTGTGTTCACAGAGTAACTGTTCTTGGAGTTAAGTTCATTTAGAAATATAAATTAATGTACAAGCCACACAACTGAGCAAAATGTGCAGTGATATGCAAGATACAGCTGGCATCGTTTACCTTGTACTTGTAAGCTTTGTGAGACAACATTCTCAAAATATTCTCACATAATGTTCCCAGATAGAAATAATAATAAAAAAAAAAGGTGCAGCACCTCATCTGATAGTATTTGATTGGACTTCATAGCAATTTACAAAACTTGTGTCTCTACAGTAGTTGTTGAGCAGATCACAATTACAGGACGAGCATCATAAAAGCACTCTCTTCTTTCCAGATTTTGATCCTACATGCAAGCACATTATGCCATTTTACTATGGTTCTCTGCTCATACTTGCCTGTTTCACTCTGAAAGTAACTTAGCAGATCTCTTCCTTTCATGGATCTTCTCTCCATTCCAGCACACTGAAGTTTCTGCAAAACAGTAAGCATATTGAAAGCTAAGCTGCACACTTCTACCTTTAGAGAGAGGTAGTTCTATCTCTGCAGTTTGCTCTGAGCTATATAGCTCATCCAGTTCCCAACTGAGTTAAAGCTCTGTGGAACAGGCTGCCTCACTCTGCAACTAACAATGCTCTAGAGTTAGCATAGGATACAGATAAAGGTTTCTCCCCATATGCTGACTATCCTTTGTTTTTCATGTGCCCAAGTTGGTAGCTATAGGCTTTGTATGTCTCTAGAATGGGAGCTGCTGCTGTAAATAAAGTAACCTTGGACACTGACAATGTGAGGAACTAGTTCTGCTTTCACCCTTTCGGAGCTCAGCAGAAACCAGGAATCCACATTTGCATCCCCCATTACAGGGGGAAAGTACTACTACATTCATGAAGTGAAGCACAGACATTTTTATTAATTAGCAATTAAAAATTTTAAATATATGCTTTTCATAAATTCACAAATTTATAGGTTAATTGGAAATTTTCATCTTGTCTGTGTCACAGCCTTCTCTGTGGTGCTAAAAGAAATGAAGCAGAGCCGGTGCTAGTGTAAGCCCTTTGATTTTGCCTTTGAATCTGTCTGTTGCAGGCCACAGCCCATGCAGCTATTCATTATTGCTAGAAATGGCTCTGTGCACTCACTGTTGAAAGAAGCCCTCCATCAGGAAACGCACTGATTATGTGCTATCCCAACATATTAAAATCATTCCCTTATGCAAGTGATTCACACATGGCTTCTAGTGCTATAGGACAACTCCTGGAAGAGCAAGAGTCCTATACATCTCTGTGATTTCAGAGAGCACTTTGGCTTCAGCCCTGAAAACATCCACTTTCAAATAAGGTTAAACCACTTATTTTCTACTGTAGGACAAAACTCACTCTTTTTCCCAACTTCTGTGTATTCTGCGACACCATGCCATGCAGTCAGACTATATACAGAGTTAAATTTATTCTTTCTCAGTATTTTTTCTTCACCTCTAATATAATTTTGTTTCAAGCAAGTAAAATCAGATGTATAATACAGTATCAGAGGAAATTCTTCAGACTGTTTTAAAAAGTTACACTGCACAAGACATTATTATTTAATGAGCATGAAGTATTTCTGAGAATAGAATTTTAATTGTTCTATTTTTGCTCTCTAGGTATATGCCAATTGGTATTGTGTTTTTAATTGCTGGGAAGATAATAGAAGTTGAGGACTGGGAAATCTTTCGTAAACTGGGTCTTTATATGGCTACAGTATTAAGTGGGTATGTCATATTCTAAAAATGATATTAAATATATACAATTTTGGGGATTCAGTTGATTACAGTTTAATTTTCCACAATAACCGGTGTTTTCTAGGTCAAATACAAAAATTCCCGACAGTGAAAATCATGTTTTGTTTTTAAAAATGAGTATTTTTAATCTATTGTTGTATTCATTATTTTGTCTTCTCACCTTGATGCTGGAATAGATTATGTCATTACATTTTTGAAAGTAGAAATGTTTCTTTTAGAAACTAGAAGTTGGGAAAGAGTTAGAAGTTGGGGAAAAGGGGCTTTGTAGGCTATTCAACATACAAGAATATCAGAATGAAGTTGGGAATCAGTATGGGACCTCAGAATCCACTGTGTGTCAGTTCTGCTTCCCTATACAGATGCATTGTGAACGCAATACTCAGTAAATTATGCTAAGCCCAAATGACTTTGAGCACTTCTCACCTTGACACAGAGCAGATTGCTGATACTGACAGATCATGCTGTCAGTTTATCTTTCAACACAAAAGTAGCTGTTGAAGCTGCAAAACCAGCAGTTGTTAACTGCATAATGTAGCCAAGCATCAAAACACCTTTGCTATTCTTTCTGTAGACCTCTGATTGTGGAGAGCAATACTAGGCAGAGGCACTGACAGAAAACATTTGCAGATTTGAAAATTGAGAAGGGGCAGCTTAACTGCTTTAAGTGATATAGATTGTAACACTAGATCATTATATTCTCTGAAGAATATTACTGCAAAAAAAAAAAAAAAAAAAAAAAAAAAAAAAAAAAAAAAAAAAAAA
>NW_024962268.1:0-27360 GCF_019238085.1 Lagopus leucura | reverse complement strand
AAAAAAAAAAAAAAAAAAAAAAAAAAAAAAAAAAAAAACACCTCTTTGGAAAGATAAATAGTTATTACGGACCCAATAAATCAAATGTATTTAAATTGCTATTTTCAGTTCAGTGAAGCATAGATTCTAGGCTGCCTTGGTTCATTGCCCTAGCATTCATTCCTATAATTCCTTCACTATACAGTATCCTTCACTATACAGTAACTTATTCATGTTTTGTCTAGAAGCTCTATCCAAAGTTGTTCAGTAGCTTCTATCTCCTGCATGCTATTTTCTTCAAAAGTTGTTCACAAGCTTTCTGACAACCAAAGAAAGAGAAGGGGAATATATTAATCTTAAATTCAATAAATTCATTAAAAAATCAAGAGGGATCTCTTTTCTGCATAATTTTCTGCTAGATAATAATATTTAATTCAAAGTTGTTGTGTTTACATTTAAGCATAAGCCAGCATTTCGAAAAATCGGTTGGGATGTGCGACTTCCTAAGAAGCTTTAAAAATATCACTGAATCTTCACTTTACCAAACTGTTACAGAAATGAGTGCAATTTATGTTTGTGTTACACATAATGCTGCTTTATTTAAGTTTCCATTTAATGTTTGCTTGTTGCTGAGCAATGGGTGCGTGTTTGGGGCTGTACCAGGCTGTTTAGTGGGGAAGAGCCACTGCCATGATGTTGCAGGGCAAAGGGCAGCTCCAGGATGGGCTGTGATAAGCTGCATGTAGCCTGCAGGTCCCAGGGTGGACTTGCCTGCTCTAATGCCTTTGCTCCAGTTGGCCACTAATTATCTTCAGCCTATCAATTTTCTATCATAGCAGCGTCATAAGCAGGATGTGTTAGCAGTCACAAAGGAGAAAAATCAAAGTAGGAGGCATTTGCCAAGGTCTCTTAATAAAACAAGGAAGCTACAGCAAGCAAACTCATGTTTGTTTGTCTCATCTGAAAGCAGCCAGGCAGATACATTTCTTGAGTGCTGTAAAGTATGTCAATCTGAGAAACAAAAACTTCTGCTTCTTGTTGTCAGTTGCATTTCATACATGCAAATAAATATTACTTCTATTTTTTTTTTTTTTTTTTTTTTTTCATGATAATCTGTAGTATTGGAACTAATATGCACAAACATTGCTTTGGGTAATGCCAAGTTCATGCTGGCAGTAGTAAAGTGAGAATCTGAAATTTAAAAAGTACATTTGTTTGGAAATTTTTGTTTCTGGAAATAAATATTACTTGAAAAGTTTTTCATCAACAGTTTTGTTAAGACACCCAACAGCATTCATGCCTATATAGTTTTTCTACGTTCTGAAGAATTCAGTTTGTTCTCAGGAACCACTGTATGAATCAGTAGGTTTCATATTGTAACTTTTTAGCAAAATTTTATTGATGCATATTGTATGCTCTCATTTACATTTCACTGAATAAACCCTTTCGTGAATACAGGATGCATAGTTAGATTTCAAGGTGATGTGATTGTTGTTGTTTGCTTGTTTTTTTATGGAGTTGAGGATTTCTATACTATAGCTACGGCTTTGTTAACTCCCTGATGTTGGCAGAACAGGTAGTACCATGATATATTTCTGTCTTTATCAAATACTCTAAAATCATAAAGTGTTATTACAACATAGTATTGTTCACAGGAACATCTTGTGAGGACAGAATAAAAAACCAAAGGTCATACATGCCACAATTCTGGGCATTGTATTTCCATGCTATGATAACTTATCTTCAAGAAGAGCTGATGTTGCCATTATTTGTGACCCTGGAATACAGGAATACAGAAAGTATTGCACAATGTTTTGTGTATATTTCATTTCAAATATACTTGTAGCAGGCTGTTTACCTCTAATGTTAATACTCATGAATTAAGACACACTCAATATCCAAGCAAATAAACCTGAGTAATGTATAAAGCCAAGAGGACAGTTTGATCTTTTGCGTATCAACAGAATTAATTCATAATGAAAAGTAATTGTTTCAAAAGACAGTATTTCAGCACCTTGCAACATGAAAGATGGTAGAGTGATATGTATTTCATTTGTAGTGTCTGAACTATCACAGAATAACAGAGTAGTTGAGACTGGAAGGAAACTTTGAGATCAGCTAGTCAAATCTCCCTTCTCAAGTGGAGTCCCCTAGAGCATGTTATCCAGGATTGTGTCCAGACAGCTTTTGAATAATATCTCCAGGGAAGCAGACTACATAACTTCTCTGGGCATTCCCTTCCAGTGCTTGGTTACCTGCACAGTAGCTTTTCCTCATGTTCAGATGAACTTCTTGTATTTCAGTTTGTTCCCATTGCCTCTTGTTTGCTTGGCACCACTCTGAAGATTCTAGCCCCATTCTCTTAATACCTCTCCTTCAGATACTTACACACATTGATCAAGTACCTTCTGAGCCTTTGCTTCTCCAAAGTGTAGTGGCCCAGATGCCTCTATCTTTCCTCGCATGCTCCAATCCCATTAATGACTTTCATAGACCTTTATTGGACTCACTCCAGAAGCTGTGTGTCTCTTTTACTAGGGGGTCCAGCACTATTTATAGTACTCTAGGTGAGACTTCACCAGAGCTGATGGAGGAGATGTTTTACCTCATTTGATCTGCTGGCAGTACTCTTTCTAATATAACCTAGTATACTATTGGCTTTCCTGAGCACTAGGGCACATTACTAGCTCATAGTCAACTTGATGTCAAGCAGAATTCACAGGTCCTTCTCTGCAGGGCTACTTTCCAGTAGTCCAGCCCCCAGTCTGTACTTCTGCATGGAATTATTCCTCCCCAGCTGCAGAACCCTGTAATTGCCTGTACAGAATTTCAAGAGAAATTCTGTCCACCCATCTCTCTAACCTGTTGAGATCGTTGTGAATGGCAGCACAGTCTTCTGTGCTATCAGCCCTCTTCCCAGCTTTGCATCATCAGCAAACTTGTTGAGGATGCAATCTACCCTACCAATTACCCTTTACCCAAGTCTCTGATGAATAAAATAAACAATACTGGACCCAGTTCTCTATGCTGAACAATCCCAGCTTTGTCAGCCTGGCTAAAGAGAGATGCCTCAGCACTCCGATAATCTTTGTGGCCTCCACTAGACCCACTCCAATAACTCCATGTTTTTCCTGTGCTGGGGGCCCCACACCCAGATTCAATATTTCAGATGAGGCCTCACGAGAACAGAGTATATGGGGGCAGTCACCTCCCATACCTTGCTGGCAGGTCCTCCTTTGTTACAGCCCAGTATACAGTTGGCCTTCCGGACTGCAAGTGCACACTGCTGGCTCATGTCTAGCTTTTCACACACAAGGACCCACAAGTCCTTCTCCATAGGATTGTTCTCAGTAAGTTCTTCTCCTAGTCTACACACATATCTGGGAATGCCCCAACCCAAGTGCAATATTTTGTTGAACCTTATTAGGTTCAACATGGACCCCTTTCTCAAGATTCTTCAGATCATCTTGAATGACATCCCTTCCTTCTACAGTATCAGCTGCACAACTCAGCTTAGTGTTATCTGCAAACTTGCTTGAATGACCTAAATTCCACTATCTATGTCACTTGTACAGATGGTAAAGAGGACTGGTCCCAAAACAGTCTCTCAGGGAGTGCCACCTATGACTAGCTTCTGCCTGAACATAGAGCCATTGAACACAACCTTCTGGGTGTGACAATCCAACCAATTCTTCATCCATCAAATAGTCCATGCTCAAATCCATCTCTTTCCAATTTAGAGATAACGTTGTGGTGCAAAACCATGTCAAAAACCTTGCAGAAGTTTGGATAGACAACACCAGTTACTTCTTTTCTGTCCACAGATCCCATCATTCCATCTTATAGTGAAATCGTAGAATAGTAGAATCATTAAGACTGGAAAAGACCACTGAGATCATCTAGTCAACTGCTAACCCATCACTACCATGCCCATTAAACCATGTCATAGAAATCTGCCAGATTGGTCAGTTATGATCTGCCCTTTGTGATGCTGTACTGGCTGTCTTAAGTCACCTCCTCATCTCATATGTGCCTTAACATGGCTTCCAGGAATATCTGCTACATGATCTTCCCAGGCAGAGACATGAGGCTTACTGGCCTATAGATTGCCAGGTCTTCCATTCTTCCTTTCTGAAAAAATGGGAGTGATGTGTCCCTTTTTCCATTCACTGGGGACTTCATCTGACAGTCATAACTTTTCAAATATGATGGAAAGTGACTTGGCAAACACACTAGCTAGCTCCTTCAAGACCCTGGTGTGCTTGTTGCAACAATTTTCAAGAGAAGATAATGGCAGGACATGGGAAAATGGTTTTAAGTTGAACAAGAGAAGATTTGGATATCAGAGATATAAGATTTGGAAGGTTGGATATCAGTGGGAAGCTCTTTACCGAGAGAGTGGTGAGATGCTGGAATTGGCTGCCCAGAGAGGTTGTGGGTACCCCATCCCCAGAGGTGTTCAAGGCCAGGTCAGATAGGGGTCTGGGCAGCCTGGTCCATATTAGATATGAAGGTTAGCAGCCTTGCCTGTGGTGGGGGAGTTGGCGCTTGAAGGCCCTTGAAGTCCCTTCCAACCCAAGCCTTTCTGTGATTCTATGATTTTATGTTATCTAGCCTCATAGACTGTACACATTCTGCCTCATGAGACAGTCTTGGATTTACTCTGCTCTTACAGAAGGAGGGACTCTGTTCTACTGACCCCCACCCAAAGGTGATATCTACTAGCTCCACTTAGTTCTCGTGAGTACAACTCATCAAGGCCCACATAATTGTGGATGTCAAGTTTGCATAAATGAGCCCTAGCCCAATAATCCTCAGTCTGGGGAAAGTCTTTCCAGACTTTCACTCTTCTTGCCCTTGACATCCCTAGTCAGATTCAATTCCAAATGGGCCTTAGCCTTCTTTGTTGTATTTCTGCATATTCTGACAACATCAATATGTTCATCCCAAGCGTCTTGACCCTACTTCCACTTATTCTCCTGTACACCTTATGCTTCTGTTTGAGTTTTGTCAGGAGTTCCTTGATTCATACAGGTCTCCTGTCCCCTTTTCTTGATTTCTTATTGATAGGAATGCATCATTCTTGAGACTGGAGAAAGTGTTGCTTGAATACTAATGAACTCTCTTGGACTCCTTTTTCTTTTAGGGCCCATTTCCTTTAAATTCTTCCACTATGGTCCCTGGACAGATCAAAGTTAGCTCTCCTGAAATCCCGGGTTGTGATCTTACTGTATTGCTCCACTTCCTCTTCACAGGATACTGAATTCCACAATCCTATGCTCACTGCAGCCAAGGATGTCCCAAGCCTTCACATTTCCAATCAGTGCTTCCTTGTTTGCTAGTACAAGGTCCAGCAGCACATCTTTCCTCATTGGCTCCTCCATCTGTATGTCAGTTTTGTATATAGAGCCAGTGTAATAAAAACTAACAAATGTTTAATCATATTTGAAATTGCTATATGAATATTGGTTTAAATATTATTTGTTACTTTACTTTTCTTCAGCACTTTAAAAGTATTTCAAATATATTGATTAAGCCTTGCTGTACCTTGGAAAGAGATACAAATAATAATCTCTTCCTCCTTACAAAAAAGTGAAAGAACCTCATTTTTTTTTTTTTTGACAGTCTTACTCTCTAAATTGTAAAATTTTAAATCATAAATCTAAAGAACTCAATCTGTTTAACTAGTCCATCTTCTTTTCCAGACTTGCAATCCATTCCACTATAATTCTGCCACTGATCTACTTAATAATAGTAAGGAAGAATCCTTTTCGATTTGCCATGGGGATGGCTCAGGCACTTCTGACAGCCCTCATGATTTCTTCCAGGTAAACAAAGATTTATCTTCTGTAATGTTCTTAGTAGTAATTGCATTATTTGTACTCTGATTTTATTACCACTTTGTTAGACAACCTGATTTCACCTGGACAATTGTAAATTCCATGGAAGTTGAAATGCTACGTTTCTGCAGTACCCAAAATGGCAGTACAGATTGCAGTGAAGCTCTGCTGGCCTTTTACAAAACTAGAATCTGCCCTTTGCAACATATCTTCAGGAAATAGTTTTTTTGCCATTCGATACTCACAAATCTTGATGTCAAGCAGAATTCACAGGTCCTTCTCTGCAGGGCTAGTTTCCAGTAGTCCAGCCCCCAGCCTATACTTGTGCATGGGATTATTCCTTCCCAGATGTAGAACCCTGTAGTCTACTTCAAAGTCACATACATAGTGAATATTTTAATGCTTAATTAAGACTTCGTTATTTCCTCCCACAATTAGAAGAAAGAGCAAAGCTTACATTGCTTTAAAACTCAACTCTTAAGTTTCATAATGCAGCCTTCTTATCTGATGTAGATCTCCTTGTGTTTCTTAGAGCAAATCAGGCTCTCAGAAAAAAGAAAGATAAAGGATATGGTACACCCCTACTTGCATTTACTTTTTGTGTTTATTTATGTGCCAGTTCAGCAACTTTGCCCGTCACCTTCCGCTGTGCAGAAGAAAAAAACTTCATTGACAAAAGAATTACCAGATTTGTACTTCCAGTTGGAGCTACTATCAACATGGATGGCACAGCTCTCTATGAGGCAGTAGCAGCTGTATTTATTGCACAACTGAATGACTTGGACCTAGATATTGGCCAGATAGTTACCATTAGGTAAGACTAAGCTTATCACATAAATTTTGTTGATGTTGTGTTGCTGCGGGTTTTTTTTTATTATTTTTTTTATTTTTTTTATTTTTTTAGTAATGAATTCTATATTTACTTTGGATAGCTCATGGAAAAAGTTGAAACTATCACTCAAACCATAGTAAAATCCAGAAACATTGTCTTTTCTTATTCCATAACCTTGCCTATGTGACCTGATGAGGAGGTGGGATGGGCCAGGATGTGCAGCATTGTTCTGGATACTGCCATTAGTTTCAAACAAAACACTTGGAAACCTAACTCTTCCTGGGATCTATCTAATTTGTGGGTTAGACATGCATTTACCTATGTATTAACATTTGTTACTGTAACAACTGATTGCCTGCCCAATGAGATATGTGTTCTCCTACATAGTGTCTGAGATGGCACTGATTTCCCCTGTACTCAGCACTAGTGAGGCCACACCTCGAGTACTGTGCTCAGTTTTGGGCCCCTCACTGCAAGAAAGACATTGAGGCCCTGGAACATGTTCAAAGGAGGGCAACAAAGCTGGTGAGGGGTCCAGAACAGAGGCCATATGAGGAGAGGCTGAAGGAGCTGGGAATGTTCAGCCTGGAGAAGAGGAGGCTCAGGGGAGACCTCATTGCTCTCTATAACTTCCTGAAGGGAGGTTGTAGTGAGCTAGGGTCAGCCTCTTTTCTCATGTCATTAGTGATAGGACCAGAGGGAATGGTTTCAAGCTACGGCAGGGGAGATTCAGGCTGAACATGAGGAAGTATTACTTTTCAGAAAGGGTGGTCAGGCACTGGAATGGACTGCCCTGGGAGGTGGTGGAGTCACCGAGCCTGGGGGTGTTCAAGGAAAGACTGGATGTTGTGTTGAGGGACATGGTTTAGTGGGAGCTATTGGTAATAGGTGAACAGTTGGACTGGATGATCTTTTAGGTCTTTTCCAACCTTGGTGATTCTATGATTCTATTATTCTATGATTCTATTATTCTATGATTCTGTGATTCTATGATTCTACGAGTCTATGATTCTATGATTCTATGATTCTATGATTCAAACACGCCTCATAGTCTTGTTCCCGAACCAGGTAGATAATGCTCCACAGAAAAACTAGAACATAAGAACAGCTTTCTGGTAGTGAAATATGTCTATTTGTGTCAGAAAATAGAGTTTCTGTAAGCAACACTTACTCTGAATATTTTTTCCTGGCTTTATTTGGGATTTAGTGTCACAGCTACAGCAGCCAGCATTGGAGCTGCTGGTGTTCCCCAAGCTGGACTTGTCACCATGGTGATTGTTCTGAGCGCTGTTGGCCTGCCAGCTGAAGACGTTACTCTGATCATTGCAGTTGACTGGCTTCTGTAAGTTTAAAGCACTTAGTATTAGATTATTATTTTTTTTAAATGTTTACACAAGCATGTGGGTCTGCATGAGAAGACAGTAAATCATGTCCTGTAGGTCTGCAGTAGAAATTGAATGAATATTCTTCTTATGGTTGGTTATAACAGTAGCTTTAATTCTGACAGAAATCCTGCAGCATGAAATGGCAGATATTAATCTCACATCCAGAAGTGCTGTTTAACCAGTGGACACAGCATATTTAAATGATTGGTAGTAGATTAGTAGTACTTACTACCTCTGGAGTTTCTCAACTTCTGCCGAATTACACTAAAGTAGATGCACCATTAATAAAAATCAAATGCAGCCGCAAACGGTACATTTCAGCTGATTTCCATAAAGTCCAAGAAATGGTGAAGAATGGAGCATGTGAACTAAGCAAAGGTGGTCTTTAATTCTATATGTACACACACTGCAGACTATATGTCTATTCTGCCAGCATTACTTTGCTAGGGCTCTTCTATACCGGGCCCCATAACCAGCAGGTGCACACTTGCAAACTTGGAAAGCGTTTGTTATACCTGATCCCAACTACTTCACTGGAGCACATAAAGAGCACATAAAAACCTCTCAGTTGCATTAAGCCCTTTCTGAAGGGAGGCATTTAACCTAAAGTCTTCTGTGTTCAACTTAGACATTTTTATGCTACTTCTGCAAAAGGAAATCAGTGTCCAGCTTTCTCCCATGATTTACTGGGAAAGAATAACAAGATTTCTTATTTTAGGACTATAGTTTATAATAAAGCTTTTTTTCTCTCCCAAAGTGTCTGTGCTATAATGCTCAGAATGAGATCTCATTAATTTGCATTAACTCAACATTAACTCATCAGTACCAGTGCAGAGATAAAAATCATTTTGTGTCTTTGCACTTCCTTTTCTTATACTTACATTTACCTTCAAAGTAAAACCATCTATTTTCCCTATCCACGTTTTCTAATAATTTTCTTGAAGGATTTGTTGGCCTGCAGCCTATGTATTTCACAGATATACTTATTTGATTTGATTGTTTAACTCAGTTTCACAAGATGTGGGGAGAAGCCTTGATCTCCAGTAGAGCAAGACTGAAAAGAATTCAAGAATCAACACAATTGCAGTATAACATTATTTCTCAAGAAAACCCCAAAAAATCAAACAGCTCCAATTACAGTGCATTCTCTCCATGAGCTGTCTGCAACAATGTCTAATAGGTTCGTTTGCCATACTGCACAGTCATTTAGTTTTCTCAAGCTTTTTTCTAGTCATTTAGTTTAGCTAAGGATAGGGAAGATCTGTACAAGCCAGTGGCTTAGAGAAGGTATAAAAAAGAAAAGTGAGAACAGAAAAATTGTGTGTTGATACCATTCCCCAGCCTCAAGGAAGCTGTTACTCAGAGTTCTTAAGATAGAGGTGTTTTTGTTTTTGTTTTTTTTTTTTCTTAACAGTTCTCATTAGATTTCTTTTTACGTTAAATTTTCTTATTGCACTTTGAAGCATCCATAAGTTTTGTGAAGATGAATTCCACAATCTTTCAGCGTGTTGTACAGAATGTATTTTGCTTTGTTTGTTTCAGCACACTTCCCAATCATTTTATTTGGTACCCTCTAATTCCTTTATGGAAGTGAGATTGACAGAAAAAGAGAATAGTCATTCCTAAATTCCACCACAGACATAATATTATGGACCCTTTCTTTTCTCTAGGTTAGAAGTTTGAAGTTCTTAGACACATTTAGGTGTTCCATGAATGAACTACCTGTTCCACCATGACACAGATGAATAATTGGAACCATCTCTTAATTCCAACTGAGATATTTTTTCAGATGAGAGTGTTTTGCTGTACAAAGAAAATTAAAGATTAATTACATGTATCAAGGGTCATTGGCAGTGCATTTGCACCTCAGCAGACAGAATGCGTTTCTTGATGCCATGTAGATTATTAACACTTGCCTTTCGTACTTCATGCCTAAAATGTATTATTTTGAAACCTGCTAGTAGTGTCTCATTAACAGTCCTCTAGTTAATTCTGAACTTACCAAAGTTTTATTACATAACCTTGAAGACATCTTCCACGTTTTTAATAAAGAGGTAGAATAGAAATATTATGCAAGACAAGTTTCCACTGTGGCTCACATGTCACAGTACTCCTACCAGAATTTTATTTCACTTCCTTTCCTTATCAGTTACTTCCCTTCCGTATGGAGAATACACGTGGGGTTGTATACATGGTGTTGTTCAGCAGCTGTTGTAGAAAAACATGTTTTGGACTGCTTCACTTCAGTGTTGTTTTTGACAAATCCCATGGCAATTTACAAACTTTACTATCTTGCATGATTTTCAGGCTTTTCTGCCAAGTAGTGGCAGATTATTTTTTCTCCTGATAGAAAAAATGAGAAGTAGAAAAGTATCACATTCCTTAACGTATCAAGAAAACTTTGTACTTCAACCCTTTAACAAGGCTTTGGGCTAGAATACTAAGCACTCCTCTGGCTGAGGAAATGACTGTCAAAAAGACAGAACACACAATGTGGGCTCTTCTGTTTTTTTTTTACCGCAGTCTTTCCTCCCATCAAAAGTGGCCTCATCACAAAGTGAACCAACTGCGCAGCATACTTAGGGGCCTGAGAAGGACTCCCCATAAGACCCTTCAAGACTGTGCACAGCCCTTTGGTTGCTGCTGTTAATAGACCAGTGATGTGACTTAAAATTTTACACATCCTGTACAAAGCCCTTAATTTGGGAAGTCACTCCTCGTTCTACAACATTTTTTATTTTAGTTCTAGAATTATACAGCATCTGTTTTGCGGGGAAAAAAAAAAGCTATTGTAGAAAGTTAGCCACTTTCTACAATAACTTACATTTACTAAAAGGATTTTCTAAGTAACACACAGAATGATTTGCCTGAGCTTTTTATTCCATAGAGATCGATTCAGAACAATGGTGAATGTCTTGGGAGATGCCTTTGGTACTGGGATAGTGGAGAAGCTCTCTAAAAAGGAACTGGAACAGATGGATGTTTCCTCTGATGTCAACATAGTCAACCCTTTTGCCTTGGAAACTACAATACTTGATAATGATGAAACAGAGACCAAGAAATCATACATCAATGGAGGCTTTGCTGTAGATAAATCTGACACCATATCCTTCACGCAGACATCTCAATTCTGAAGCCAGTAGCTTTCAGATGAAAGAGAAGCACTACAGGACATGGCTATATGCAAGATCTTTAAAAGCTTGAAGGAATAATGAGAATGAATTATGTCTCGCACATACATGATTTACTGTAGAGACTCTGATCCTCATCACCAATTCTGCCCCCTTCTGATCACCTCTCCCAGCAATTTGAATTCACTACTTTTGATCCTTGTAGAAGACAAAGACAGATTTTTTTTTTTAAGTATATACTATTGCTGAGGATATGAAATGCCTCTTTGGATTCAGCATGCTCATAAGTGGGGATTAATAGCTGGAATAGCCAAATGTGTTTTTCTCAGGAGTAGCACAGCGTTCCACATCTCACCTGCATTATGAAACACCTGTATGAAGACTGTTTTAACATCTTTGCCTTCTAAAAGCATCGCACAAGACACCTACTGTATCTTGATCACATGCCAAAAGACTCATTTCTGCAGCTGAGAGGTCACCACTAGGGCAGATTGATTTAGAAAAAATTCAGAAACCCGCGAGGCTGTGTAATAAGGATTGTATTGCAAACAAGGTTTCATTTTTTAATCATTAAATAATTGGGCACAGAAAAGTTTCCATTGTATATATAGCCATGTTTCTCCATGTCTTTCATGTAAATGCCATCCACTGGCACTGGCTTTCAGAGGTGAACCAAAATGCTGTGGGCTTAACATTCTTGTATTTGAATGGGTTTAAAAAAGTGAAACTTCTCAAGTTTAGGTGCTTTAGTGACAGTCTGATACATTTCCATTAGAAACAATAGTAAGTTAGATTACCTTTGACCATTACCAAATATTAAAAAGCCCAAAGTAGGCAGAGTTCTCAAAGATAAAAATAGACTATAAAGTAATATGGAATGCGGAGACTAAAGCTTTACTCCTTAGAACAAAAATAATTATAGTATGAAGAGTTTAGGAGGCATGCCATTGTTATAGAAAGCAGCCACTGTCAGTAAGCTTTTTACACAGTTTGTGTAAACATCAAGTTTGCAGCTGCAACATTACTACAGTGCCAACATATCAGACAAATTGTATCTCATGAAACCTATCTTAACCCAGGAAGTCATGTGTTCTCATGGCTTTCTGTAGGATAATAAGCACTAAGAATTTCCTCATGAGAAATCTCTGTTTTCTAACACATTTTATACAAGATTTCCATGGTGCAAAGACCACTCTCTCTAGGGGAGATCCTGTATCAAATGTTTTGCCTTGCATATTACAGTTTGTTAGCAAGTTTATTTGTAAACTGAATTCTTTGTAAGTAAAGTTGTGGTAAGCCTATGAGTGTATGCTAACAAAAACCTTTCAGGTACCTGCAGTGTTATATACTCAAGTCAGGCCTAGCTCTTGTATTTAAGTAAATCAGAAGTGTGCCAAAGAGAACTGATTAAGAAGAAAATATTTACTGTAGATTTTCATAAATTGCACCTTAAAACAACAAGTCAATAAGATGTAATGCTGTATTTAAATTAAGTATTGTAACCGATACAGAAAAGTACTAGTTTATACATTAAAAGGAAAATTTACAGACTGAGTACATTATACTTTTTACCAGTGCATAAATAGTTTGAAACAGTCTTCATTTGTGCAGCTTTGCTTACAAGAAGAAAGAAAACACCAGTATCCACAAAGTGTACAATCTATGTCTTGTCTTTGCTTTTTAAAGTCACCTTTCTACAATCACCCCATTATGTAGTCATCTATTAACATGTACTGTGAATTGTGTTCCTAACATGCTTTAAATAAATAATTTTCTCCTTCACTGTTGCTTTATACTCCAATCCTCTATGCACTGCAGAGTACTGAGTTCCTTTAGCTAGGGCAGGAAAGACAAAATTGGGTGAATCTGTGATTTCTGGAATTGTCATTGGTGACTCAGCTGTAGTTTTGGCATGAGTTAGTAGCATTTTTCAGTAAAATAATTACATTGCTCTTGGAAAAATACAGCACTGAGCAAGCAAACTCATCTACTATGGAGGATATAAGCTGGGGGTACTTTTTTAAACACATGCTAAGTAACAGATTATTTATTTATATGGATCAGATTAAGGATTGCTGGTGCTTTGTTGCCATTCATTCTCTACTTGGGCACCCTGAAAATACTGTTAAGTCTGAAGATATTTCTCCCAACATGATTTTGATTATATACCTTTCTGCAAAGCAGGAGATACCCTTCACAGGCTTTTCTCCACAGCCTTCTGGCCTGGAGCTATCAAAGAGCAGTCCCACCAGAAAAGCGTCTTCAGATTGAAGGCCTTTCAGGCATGGTTTGCAACAAAGATTGTAACAGGATCTTTGAGGCTCATGAAGCTATGGCAGGACTGAACGTGTCACTTTAAACAATGTAAGACAAGATTACCCACTCATGCGTCACTGTTAAAATACTTTGGGATTTGTAGTTGACTTTCTAACACTGAGCAAAGAAAGCACCTGGAGATCCCTATCAACACCACAGCAGTTCACCTGCTGTTTACTAGCTGTTCACCAGTGCAAACACAGTCAGGGTGTGCAGGTCACTTGTTCTCTCACCTTCCTGGTTAAGAGCAGGAATGGCCCATCTGGCCACCTAGAAAGCAGCCAACAGCTACGTCTCCAGAATGGCTGCTAGCCGTGGTCCTGCCCACCAACTTCTCGGTTTCATGCTGATCTGACTACCTGAAATGGACAGCAGAGCACCCCGTACCACTTGGCTGGCAAGATGCTGAGCAGTGTGAAGTGCGCAGCTGCAGCTGCAGCTGCTGCTGCTGCTGGAGGTGGTGGACTGCTGAGGAGTGCCTTCATACTGCAACTCTTCCTAGCTACCTGCTGGAGGTGCTGTGCAGAGTGCATGCCAGAGCAAGGAATGTTTTGGGAGTGAAGGACAGAAAAAAATTGCTAGGACAGAAAACCCCTCCCCTCTACCTACCTAGGGAGATGACTTTTTGTTTCAATCTGTGTTTCACATTGGAAAGCTGCTGCATTGTGAAACTTAGTAACCTATATATTTTTGGACTGCTCTGCGATAGTCTTTGTGGTCAACTGTTTTAGAGGCTGTCATCAGGTATTCCACTGCCCCCTTTGGGGAGGTACGTGCTCAGATGACAATATATATATATTTCTGTACAGTTTTACTGAGTATAGATGCTGTGATAAAGAAGGCTTGTGAACAAGCTGTGCTTGCAGACAAGTGATGCAATGGCTTCCAAATTCCTCTCTGATTGATGTTTGTACTTTGTAAACTCTCACCAAATAAGGCTTTGGTTACAAAGGTCACTTGATAATTTTAACTTAGGAATTTTGGGCTTAGTGTGCAGGCATAATAGGCTAATCAATACAAACTTCTCTGCCCTGAGCGGCATAAAGCTGGAGTTAGTTGCACATCCAATTCATGATACAAAGGGGAGTCACATACAAGGCGGAACATATGTTAGGCGGATCGTGAAGTTGTAACCTCCAAAAGCTTCAGCCAATGAGGGAAGGAGGAGGGACCATGCTGTCGGGAGATAGGAATAAAAAAGGAGGCTGTGCCCTCTGATATTTTGAGACTTTGGAGACTGTCCTTGTGGACTCTTCTTTTATTTGAATAAAGAAAACTGAAGACTCTCCTCTGTCTCTTTTTGGGATTAAGATAATTGAGCAAGCTTATTTGAGCAAAATTTTTCCTAACAGTTTGGGAGTTTGTTCGGGATCATTTCACCCTCTGAGGTTGGTTAGCATTTGGGTGAACTGATGGATGCCTTCACTGATTTATGGCGATTGGCTCACTATGGGGGCCACTTGGGGATTGATTGGGTTCTCAGGACCATCCCAGAAACAGATGGAACAATGGACTGGGAAGTCTGTGAAGAGAGAAGAAAAAGATAAAGGAGGAGCTGAAGACTCTGAAAAGAAGTATACTGGTGAGTTGAAATGGGAACTGTGGGGAACAAAAAGGGAGAAAGTGGTAGTAAGTTGAAGAAAGGCAAGAGGGATGACAATCCCTCAGTACTCCCGGATAAACCCTTAGGAATTATGTCAAAGTTCTGGAGTAGCCAGAGACATAGTACAGGACAAGGAAAAAATATAAACAAAGGCTGGAGCGATGGTTCAGTTACTACAGCCTCCTTGGGGAGGAGTGCAGGGCCAGTAAGACTGCAAGGCAAAGGGGTTGGGAGACTCCTGAGGGCTAGAGGAGTAGAACATCCTGCAAGGTGGGAATCTCCTTGACCTAAGCTAGAAAGGGATCGGTGTTGGAGACATGATTTCAGAAACTATCTGCAAAGGCAGGCCGATCTAGAGAAAAACCATAGTCAGGAAGAAGTCCAGATCGTTATGCAAGCATGTCCAACATACAGCCTGCTGTCCACATGCAGCCCAGCATGCAATGCAGCCCATCCCTGCACCATCATTGATTGGTGCATTGGTGGCTCTGCTCTGGGTGTATCCTTGTTTGACAACAATCAAATCACTGGTTTGTGATCATGACTCAACCAGGGCATGGGAGAACACAGTGCAATGCTGACTCTGCTTCTCATGGCAGTCGCACACACACTGAGCACCATGTGTTACTACACATGGCATGTGCTTGCACTGCTTGTTAAGAAAAACACTTTGATTGCTGATACTAATAATTCAACCTGCCTCACAGCATCTCAGAAGAGAACAGAATTCAGAAAAAGGAAAAACATGAATGATGGAAGAGTGTTCAAAGAGAAATGGGAAGATGAGCACTTCTTTGTTAGAACAAATAATATGGCACTATGCTTAATTTTTAAGGAAACTTTGTCAGTTTTTGAATATTACAATTTAAAAAGACATTATCTGCATAAACATGCTGCTGAATTTGATGCATATCAAGGAATGTTTCATAAAGACAAAATAATGGAATTGAAAACATGTCTGCCATCTCAACAAAATCTTTTTTTAAAAGTTATAAAAGCTAGTCATAAAAGCTAGTTATGTGATAGAAAATCTGATTCCAAGAAAATTCAAATCTGTTTATCAATGGAGAATTTATTAAGCAGTATTTGGAAAGTGTGGCAGATATAATATATCTTGATTAAAAAAAAAAAGAAAAGGATTTTTCTAAAATCAGTTCATCTCAACAGACTGTAGCCAGGAGAACTGAAGAAACAGAAAAATCTTTTGAAAGAAATTTGAGGAGTAGAGCTGCTAATTACAAAATTATGCTTTGACGGTAGATTAAAGTACTGATGCTACAGATTCAGCTCAACTTGCCATTTTCTGGCAAGATATTGATATTGATGGAGATATTGATGATGAATATAATGTCACTGAAGAAATGGTTTCTTTGGTGTTATTGAAAGACACAGCTAAATCTCTTATATCTCATATATATGAAGCAGAAAGAATTGTATCAAAGCAATTTTCTCACCCTTGTCAACATATCTAGTATAGCTACTGATGGTTTGTAAAAAAGAGGAGCTTGCTTATTAAATGAATAGAATATGATGCAATTGTCACTGGCAACTTATGCTTGATGAAATATCACTTCATCATACCTCAAGAAATCTTATGTGCTAAAGCCTTAAAAGAGGATAATGTCACATGATTTGTCACCAAACCTGTGGATTTCATAAGGTCTAATAGGCTGAATCATCATCAGTTCCAGGAATTCCTTAAAAGTGTGGATGCTGATTATGAGGATATTTACTTTTCTGGAAGAAGATAGTTAAGCTAAGGTCATGTGCTAAAAGGTTTTACGATTTGTGAAACAAAATCAGTTCATTTATGGAATCAGAGGGAAAATTTGTGCCAGAACTTCAAGATGAAAAATGTCTCACATGTATAGCATTTTTGGTAGATTTGAGTGCTTATTTAAATGAATGAAACAATGTGAATATAAACTTATCTTTGCTATTTTCCAAACTGTAACAACATTCAAAATGAAGTTTAAATTATGGCAAGTAATTTCATGCATTTTGATACATTGGCTAAACACAAACCTGTGAATAGCAAAGAACATGCGGCTGTGCTTTCAGTTTTGGAAACTTATTTTAGAGTAGGTTTCAAGATTTAAATTTATATATATATATATATACATATATTTTTTAATATATATATTTGTGACTTCCTTTTCAGTTGACATGAATCACCCACACATTTTTAAATGTAATGAAAAGAGTTGCAATCAAACACGAAAAAAATTGATCGTGTTTCTTTACTAGACTTTTGTAAGACATATCTTAACAGAGAAAAAATCCCATGCTTCACAATTGTGTCTTATTCATCTTATTGCTTTTTGGCAGTATGTACATTTGTGAGCAACTATTTTCAAGGATGAATCACAGAATTGTAGGAATTGAAAGGGACCTTTAGAGATTATCGAGTCCAACGCCCCTGCCAAAGCATGCTCCCTACAGCAGGCTGCACAGATTGGCATCCAGATGGGTCTTGAATATCTCCAGAGGAGACTCCAGAACCTCCTTGGGCAGCCTGTTCCAGTGCTCTATCACCCTCACCATGAAGAATTTTTACATTTGTTTTATGTTTTTGTTGCTGTTTTTAAAGTCTTAATTAAAAATACGTATAAAAATAAGTTTTGTTACTCATACAGATTAACTCAGTTATATATTGTATATGCAACTCAAGATAATTTCTCTCAATGCATCCCAGACAAGCCAAAGTTGGACACACATGACTTAATGGAAATGGATTGCTTGGAAAGGGGATCACTTCGTTTCAGGACCCAGAAATACAGATCCCTTGATGACCTGTAGGGTCAGTATGGGTCGAGAGGAAATACATTTTCTAGCTGACACCAGAGCCTCCCAATCCTTTTTAAAATTTCTTCCCAGAAAATGAGGAGGAGATCATTCTCAGGTGTATCTTAAGTAATTCAGGTGTTCAGTGGGTATGAAGAAGGGGTACAATTCCTTCAACTACTATTAATAGATGTGGGAAATAAATTTGAGATACATGAGTTTTTGAACGTACCAAATTGCAATTGTAATCTATCGGGAAGGGATTTAAGGGCTGAATCAAGAATGCAAATTAATATGACCAAGGGAGAAATTGAATCTAATACTGTAGTAATCCTCATAAATTATTGGAAAATACCTATACTGAAGTTGGCCCTAGGGTTTGGGCTACACCTGGAAATTGTGGGAAGTTGGAAATTGAACCCCTACAGATTACACTGAAATAACCAAGACAAATAGATTCCAGAAAACAACACCCTATCTCACAAGAAGGAAGGAAGTAGCAAGAGAGATCTGATGTAACGGAGGGAGAGAGAGGGAGGGAGAGAGGAAGAGGGATGATCTAAGTACAAAGGGTGCTTTTGAGGCAAGTGCTAGGACTTAATGGCAGTGACAGATTTGAAGGAAGCATACAAAGAGAATCCAAATAAAATACCTAAGGTAATGAATTGTAGCTGTCAGATAACGAAAGAAGAAGAAAGATAGGCTGAAGGGAAGGGAACAGAAATGGTGCAATTTTCGTAGCTGTATTAGCTCAAGTACAAACCTTATCTTGAGGAGGAAGTTTCATGTTTTCTCCAAGAATGAGGAGGAGAAATGCAGGTAATGAGACAGTTAAAACGCTTAGTTTATGCAGGGGCAATGTACTGCATGTTAAATCGTTGAAACAAATTTTCTGTCAGCAATTAGTGCCACAGGAAAACACAAGGTTGGACCTTTCTTTCAAACAATTAAGACTAAGTGTAAAAATGGAAAATAGAACATAATGCAATATGGCTGGAAGATTAGAATAACCAAGCTGAAGCAGACATCACAGTTGATAACGCAAGTCCTCCAGTTAATAAACTCATTTTATTTAGTATCTTTTGTACATTGGCATCAGACATAAGTTTAGAGAAAGAAGAACAAGTCATATGAATGTGGTGATCTCTTGGTATTGAAGGAAAATGGGCCTAGTCTATTCCATTACACTTAAACCAAAACTTGTTTGTGAAGAGAGCAGATTAATAAATATATCTGGCCATATGTTTGATCATAAAACTTCAGTATTCAGTTTTGATTTAAGAGCTATAGTGTTTTGTTTGTTTATTTATTTATTTTTAAATGAGTGTAAGCCAAATGGTTCCAAAGGTAAGAGGGTTATTGCAGAGGAAAAGCGTTAGTCTATGAAGATGTAATTATTTGCCTATTGAAAATGAATCATAACAACAGCTTTTCTATATTTTGAGAACAGCTTTACACATACTTTGAACAGATATAAGCTGAAGGGACAGAAGGTTTGCATAAGTGTAAGCTCAGTAACAGAATGCTGCAGAGGAGGCTGCAGAGCTTGTTGGCAAGTGAAGACAAGAAAGTAGAATAGATGTCCTGTTGTTGAAGATAAGATGGCAAAAGAAATGCCTCAGCTCAGTGTAACATCAGTGGGAACCTGTTTGGTCTACCTCCTCTTAAAATGTTAAAATTTGCAGTGTGAATGATAATTAGCCTTCATCCCATGGTGACCAGAGATGTTAATTATTTCTTGGAGCTTCTGCCCATATTCTTGGAATGTAATGAATATGTATGTCCTACACCTTTAAATATGCTTCTCTTGGTGTGCACGTTGGTGGAGAAATCCCCCATGCACCCAGTGCTGTAATAAAGGGAATAGCTGCTTGACATAATTCATTGGCACATCAAGTTACTTTGTTGGTTTTCTCAGCTTCAAAGAATGTACCATAAGAATAGGCTGTAAGACATGTCAGGGAATATCAGGCAGGGTTTTTGGTGGAGAATTTAGGTAATTGATTGACAGATGAAGAAGCTCAAAGAGCAGCAATTCTGCCAGAAGTATTGAAGATCCTCCCCCTACTCCCAGTGGTCCGGCTATGGCTGGATAAAATGTGTTTCCCACCAGAGTAGCTAGAGCTGATAAAAATAGTGGAGCAGAAGAGAGAGAATAAGTGGCTTACCAGAGATGGCAAACAGTAGCTGCCCAAGTCATTGATCCTACAAGTTTTGAAACAACCTAATGAGGAAAGCCATCTGGTCTTCAAAGGATTAGTGGATGCCTTTATGAAAAATTTTGCTATGGGTGCTAAAGTAAATAATGAACAAATTAAATGGCAAATGGAGTCTGACTCTGAGCAAGGCATATCAGTCAATATCAGGCAAATTTTACTGAGATGCCTAAGGCTGAGTGATTCAGATACTTCCTAGTAGTAGTATACTAGCTTATGGAATGGCTGAAAGCATTTCCCATAGCCTCATCAACTTCCAGCTCTGTCATAAAGATATTCCTGTAACAAATCATTCCAAGGTATGAGATAATAGAGGTGATAGACTCAGATAGAGGAACTCACTTCACTGGGAAGGTGTTACAGGGAGTCATGACTGCATTAGGTATAACATGGGACTTTCATGCCCTCTAGTGCCTTCATTGTTCTGGAAAGGTGGAAAAAATAAATGGAGCAATAAAGAAACTTATTCTGAAACTGGTGGTGAAAACTGGCTTACCTTGGGTCAAATTGCTACCTTTGGCCCTGGCCAGAATAAAGGCAAAACCTAGGGGAGATAGGTTTATCCTTCTATGAGTTGCTGTTTGGAATGACTTACTCAAGTAACCCCCCAACCTGGAGGGGAGAAGGAAATAAATAGTATTTACCTAAGACAATTATATGGGCAAGATACTGTTTCTTGTCAAATCTCTTTGTCAGGAAGTCCAGCTAGCACAAAATCTATCCTTGCACTTTGAGGCTCATGATATTCAACCTGGAGATTTGATCGTGATTAAAGATTGGAAGGAATCATCATTGACTCCTAAATAGAATGGACCTTTTCAGGTGCTACTCACTACAGAAACTGCAGTGAAAGCAGGGGAACACGGGGATTGTCCGCTTGGGCTCTCCCTTCATTTGAATAAAGAAAGCTAAAGACTCTCCTGTCTTTTTCTGGGATAAAGGTAATTGACCAAGTCTTGTTGAGCAAAATTTTTCCCAGCAGGTGACCAGGTGCTGGCTCTGGGGGTTGACAGCAGTTTCTGAGGAAAGTCTCTTGAGGCTGCCCTGTACAGGACACAACAAACTTCTGCTAGTTCCACAGGCACTGCTAAAGGGCAAAGGTGAGTCTAGCAACCAAGAGGATGGTACTTAGGGGAAAGCATTCTTTAAGAAGTGCAAAAAGGAGGCTAGTAGAAAAAAAAAACTGAGAAAAAGATGAATGAACTCTGTGGTGAGGGTAGGAGGAGATGGAGGATTGAAGGAGCAGGAAGATTAAGAAATGAAGGCAAATGTAGAAAAGGAAAAGAAGGTTCTCTGGTTACTGGAGCAAATATTTCCTCATGTGCCCATGGAGAACATGCTAAAGAAAACTGATGTACCCCAATGGAAACTGCAGCCCACAAAGAGCTCGTATGTTAGCAGGGGAAAAGTGTGAGGATGAAAGAACAGCAGAGAAGAGCTGTGAAAGAGTGCTACAGCCCTGATCCCTACACCACTTGGGCTGTGAGCAGATCAGGGAATCATCAATGAAGGAGCAAGGCTGCGGCTGGGAAAAGGGATAAGGAAGTGATGTGGAAAGAGCACTTGTCACAATCCAAGTCTATTTCTAATTTGGAAAAAAAAAAATTAAAAAAAAAAAAAGTTTAGTCCACATTTAGACTTTTTACCTGTGATATTGATTGGTAAGTGAGCTCCTTGTCCAAACTTTACCCCACAAGATTTCCAGACTTATTGTCCACTCAATCCTGTTGAGGACAAAGAGCTCCTCATAAGAGAGACTCATAAGATCCCTCACTGGTTTCATTGCTCTTCTCTGGACACGTTCCAGGGACTCTTTGTCTTTTTCGTAGTAAGGGGCCCAAAACTGAACACAGTACTCAAGGTGCAGCCTCAGCAGTGCTGAATACAGAGAGATGATTACCTCCCTGCTCCTGCTGGCCACACTATTTCTGATGCAGACCAGAAATGCCATTGGCCCTCTTGGCCACCTGGGCTCACTGTTGGCTCATGTTCAGCCGAGCATCAACCAACACCCCTAGGTTCCTTTCCTCTTCACAGTCATCCAGCCACTCAGCCTGAACCCTATATTGCTACATGGGGTTATTGTAGCCAAAGTGCAGGACCTGGCACTTGGCTTTGTTGAACCTCATCTCATTCACTTCAGCCCAGTGATCCAGCTTATCTAGATCCCTCTGAAAGGGCCTCTCTACCCTCAGGCAGATCAACACTCCCAAGATGGCAAGAGGAGTAGTGGGATGGTAGTCTATATTAGGAGGTATTTTGACGTTGTGGAACCCAATATTTGGAATGATAACGTCAACCTTACCAGTAAGGATCAGGGAAAAGGCCAATGATGCTGATATTTTTGTGAGAGTCTGTTACAAACCACCTAAGCAGGATGAAGAGATAGATGAAATGCTCTTCAAACAGCTGGCATCAGTCATGCAGTTGTCCCCCCTTGTTCTCAGGGGGGACATCAACTTATTTGATGCCTGCTGGAGTTATAGTACAGCAGAGAAGAAGCAGTCTAGGAGGTTCCTGGAGTGTATGGAAGATAACCTCCTGACACAGCTAGTAAGACAGCTTACAAGGAAAGTACTCCTTAAGACTTGCTGTTTACAGACAGAGAAGGAAGCTTGGAAAATGTGGTTGCTGAAAGCTGTCTTGGGCATAGCAAACATGAAATAGTAGAGTTCTCTTTTCCATCTTTGGTGAGATTAGGAGGGGAGTCAGCAAAACTCCTACCCTGAACTTCCATGAGGTTAAACTTTGAACTGTATAGATCACTGGTTCGCAGAATTCCTTGGGAGTCAGTTCTGAGTGCAGTGAGGCCCAGGAAACCTAGGCTTTCCTCAGGAAAGCAACCTTAAAGACACAAAAACACTCTGTCTGACTGTGCTATATGATGATCTGGCAGGGAATAGAACCAGCCTGACTGAACAGGAAGTTTTTGCTGAGACACTGTCAAAAAAGGAGAATTCATGATATTTGTAAGAAGAGTCAGGCAACTCAGGAAGAGTAGAAGAATGTCCTTGAGGTAAGCAGAGAGAAAATCAGAAAAGCAAAAGCCCAGCAAGAACTTAATCTGGCCTTCATTGTTAATAGTAAAAAAATGCTTTTACAAATATATTAACAGCAAGAGGAAGGCCAAGGAGAATTTGTGTCCTTTAAGAGATGCAGCAGGGAACATCATCTCCAAAGATGACGGAAAAGCTGAGGCTCTCAATGACTTCTTGACTTGTACTTTTTATAGTCAGGCCAGTTAGCTTCAGGGGACTCAACTCCCTGGCAGACTGGAATGAGGAGCAGAATAAAACACCCACCATTCAGGAGGAAACACTTAGTGACCTGATACTCCACCTGGACAGTAACATCCATAAGACTGGAAGACATCCACCCCAGAGTTTGCAGAAGTGATTGCCAAGCTGCTTTCTGTCGTTCGGAAGTAGTCCTAGTCTAGCAGGGACAACCCAGGCAACTGGATACTTGCTAAAGTGACATCATTTACATGAAGGGCTGGAAAGAGGATCCAAGGAATTACAGGCCTGTAGTTTTTGTCCTTGAAGACAGTTTCCCAGGGAGCTATATTGAGTATCTCCCTGATGAGGTGGAAGTTGTCCTTGCTAGAATTTATCATCCTGATTTTACTCTTTGTCTCATGTAACTGAGGAGTGTAAACTCTATCACTGTATGGTTGTTATGGCCCAGGCAATCTCCATTCTTAATGTTACCAAGCAGTTCACTTGAATTGGTGAGAAAGGAAAACACTGATCCCGTTTTTAAGAAAGGGAGAAAGGATGACCTGGGAACTACAGGCCAGGGAGCCTCGCCTGGCCTGGGAAGATCATGGAGCAGATGCTTCTGGTTACTATGTTAAGGCACATACAGATGAAGAAGTGATCTGAGACAGCCATCATGGCTTCACCGAGTGCAGATCTTGCCTGACAAATTTGGTGGCCTTCTATGATGGAGTGACGGCATCAGTGGACAAGGGGAAGGGTAATGGACGTCATCTACCTGGACTTCTGCAAAGCCTTTGACATAGTCCCTCACCACACCCTTCTCACTAATTAGGAGAGATATGGATTTGAAAGACTGTTCGATGGATTAGGAATTGGTTGGCTGGGTAAAGCCAAAGGGCTGTGATTGATGGTTCTGTGTCAGGGTGGAGGCTGATCATGAGTGGTTTCACCCAAGGCTCGGTCTTGGGACTTGTGCTTTTCAACATCTTTATCAGTGACATAAACAATAGAATCAAGTGCACCCTCAGCAAGTTTGCAGCAAGCTGAGCGGTGCAGTTGATGCACTTGTAGGGAAGGGAAGCAGTCCAAAGGGACCTGGACAGGCTGGAGAACAGGGCCCATGAGAATCTAATGAAATTCAACAAGGCCAAGTACAGGGTGTTGCACATGGGACAGGGCAATCTCAAGTATTCATATAAACTGGAAGAACTTCTTGAGAGCAGACCTGCAGATAAAGACTTGGGGATC
Source organism: Lagopus leucura (assembly GCF_019238085.1). Lineage (NCBI taxonomy): Eukaryota > Metazoa > Chordata > Aves > Galliformes > Phasianidae > Lagopus > Lagopus leucura. The sequence goes on along the minus strand of NW_024962268.1, from coordinate 2,805 downwards.
CTGGCGAACAAGAAACTGGATAGCAGTGTAGGCCAACAGTGTGCACTTACAGCCTGGAAAGCCAACTATATCCTGGACTGCATTAAAAAAGTAGTGGCCAGCAGGAAGACGGAGCTGATTGTCTCCCTCTACTCAGGGGACAATCTTGTGAGATCCCATCTGGAGTAGTGCCTGGGGCCTCCAGCACAAGAAGAATGTTGATCTCTTGGAGCACGTCTGTCCAGAGGAGGGCCACTAAGATGATCAGAAGGCTGGAGCACCTCTCCTATGAGGAAAGGTCAAGGGAACTGGGATTGTTTAGCTAGGAGAAGAGAAGGCTCTGGGGAGACCTCATTGTGCCCTTCTAGTACTTGAAGGGAGCATATAATAAGAGAGGGAACAACTGTTTACACGGGCTTATAGTGATAGGACAAGGGGGAATTGTTTTAAACTAAGACGGGGAGGTTTAGGTTGGATATTAGGAGGAAGTTTTTCATCTGGAGAGTGGTGACACACTGGAACAGGTTGCCCAGAATGTTATGGATACCCCACCCCTGGTGGCATCCAAGGCCAGTCTAGATATAGCTCTGGACATCCTGTGTGGTTGGAGTCTAGTGGTTGGAGACCCTGCCAATGGCAGGTTTGACTGTTTTGTTTTGTTTTGTTTTGTTTTGTTTTGTTTTGCTTTGATTTGTTTTAATCCTGTAGTCTCACCACCAGTCTGAGTAGGTCATCTGACTGCTCACACCTCACACAACTGTTCTTGCTGCTGTTAGGTGAAGCTAGTGGAAGGCTCTATCACTCTGCTGTCAAAAATCTGGACAGCTCCATTTTGCCAGGGAATTTGGACTGGTTTTCAGCATCCTTTCAAACGAGTGCAGATGCCCCAGATCTCCATTGAGTGGATGCCATGAATAGGGTCTATACTCACAAAGGGAGATAATCCTGTATTTAGAGGATGATGATTCAGTACTTAGTGGGTGACAAACACCTTTGAATTTAATGCCTAAATCTGAAGGATCCTCCCACTTCTTGCGCTCCCTTTCATGAGAACATGTCACATTTAAATATCTTGCTGCTGCTCTTGACCCTACCCACACTTGAAAGTAGAATGCTCCTTCAATGGAGATGATCACCTCAGAAAATGATTGTCCCTGGAGCGAAAAACCACAAAAAGTGAGATCTAAAAGAAGGCAATGTCCCATATTATATTATGTTGAACAATGACATTAGAGGCAGGTAGCAGTATGACAGTAGAAACTGAACCACCCCACTAATATATCAGCAAATTACAAATGTAAGACAGATGGCAGAAGAGAGAAGTCTGACAAAATGCGACAAGAAAAAAAAAGTGCAAACAAAGCAAGGATGTGTAATGAATAATAAAATGCAGAAGACAAACAAACAAACAAACAAACAAAACCACATTCACAGAAAATGAATGTAAATTTCAGGAGAAAAAAAGTGGATGATAAAACAGTGAGGAAAGGACGGCATATAAAAGATGTGACAGTAGCGAAAAAAAAAAAAAGTGGAAAAGGAAATACAGAAACAAAGACATAAAATATGTGTAAAAAATGAAAAAAATTAGAAAACAAGACAAAAAAGATAAAAAACAGAAGTTTATAATTCATAAATAGGAATAAGAAAAAGGAGTAAAGAGCAGTATATAAAAGATGAAATATCCATGAAGAAAAAAGAATTTCGAACAAAAAGGAAAAAAAGAAAAAGATAAAAAATAAAAATAATAAAAAAAGGAAGTTAGTAACATAATAAATAGAATGACTATAACTCACAAAGAGTAAAAAGGTATAGCAGAGGAGAAGCAGGATGAGAAGAAGGAGCAGAGTGAAGCTTCAGGGGCGCCATTTGGTTTCAGTCCACAAGCCATAGGGAGGAGCCTCCATTTTGTGACACTCGGTAAGCCACGTGTGACCAGAGCGCTCAGTGATTGGCTTAGCAGCCCTTGTTTTAGCAGCTGTCATTTTCTCCGAAATGGCTCGGAGCGCTCGGATGCTTCCTCTGGAGCAGGAGGTGCTCAGATGTGACAAGACGCGTGCTCCTTCCTATGCACGTGTACGGGGTGCAGGTGCCCAGGTGCTGCCACTGGAGGCTGAAGGTGGCCTGTGAGGAGAAAGCGGGGCAGCCCTAAGGCAGGTGCAGTGCGTTGGATGCGTCTGCGGTGGCACTGCCAGAGGGCAAAAGTGAGCCCAGCACGTGAGTTGGAGGGGCCCCGGGGCCACGTATCCAGATGGGAACACCAAGAGGAGAGCAGATACGGTCAGGCAGTTGGGAGAGAAGGAGGAAAAGTGTCAGAAACGAGCCCGCAAAAGTCAAGATGAGCAGAGGAGGAGCAGGAGGTGGATGGGGAGGAGGAGCAGGAGGAGGAGCGAGAGGAGGGGCAGGCTGAGATGGTAGAAAGATGAGGAACGGGAGGAGGAGGAGCCAGAGAGGGGGCAGCGGGAGGAGGTGGGGTGCTCCGGGAGCTGGGGCAGAGCTTCCCCTGCAGCTCCTGCAGCCCGAGGAGGAGAGCATGGCAGAGGAGGCTGATGTGTGCCGAGGGAAGCAGCAGCGCTGCGTTTACCCGTGTGGATGCAGGGGAGAAGTGTTAGGAGGAAGGAGCGTCAGGAGAGGAGCTGTGACGGACCGCCTGTGACGGCTGTGGGTCCCGAGGCAAGTGCAGAGGTGAGGTCCGGGCACTGAGTATTGAGGAGAGAGAGCGAGCCTGGGAAGGAGCGAGAGAGAGGGGGAGAGGTGGAAAACCTTTATGTACCTTGCAGTCCACCGCTGTTTGCAACTGGCAATAAAATAAACGCACTCACTACA
>NW_024962267.1:21404576-21505241 GCF_019238085.1 Lagopus leucura | reverse complement strand
GACATCTGAGATTGTCTCTTCATCCACTTTCAGTTGGGTATTGGCTTAAAGATTGTGAGCCAAATATTTTCATCTTGGAAGACTGATAAATGACGTAGCTATTCAATAAATACCTGCAATTGTAAGAGAAGTGAAAATGAGAGCTAATGCACTATCCATAGATGACAAGAGGTTTCATTAAGCCAGGGCCTTCAACTTGCCTCACCTGTTGCTAAGGTACACTCCAGATGGCAAATAGGTGAAAGTGCCTTCAGTTCATATCCTGGCTTTTTTGGCATCTTTTAACTCACCATGGGTTCTTGCTATGGTATCTCTGTCTGTGTATCCCTGCTAGGTTTACACTATATCTTCTGCTTTGTAACCAGAAACCAATTTACTCACAAGACATATTTTCAACGTTTTGAAAAACTGCAAAATCACAATGCTACTGGAACAGACTTAGTTACCGGTACGGCTCTCTCCATTAGATACTTGCCACTAAGTAAAGGTCTGTTGAGTGTATAAAGAGGTGGTAGATCTTCTATTTCTGCTATCCTCTGGTATACGGCTCTGGATAGATGATCCCCATGATATAAACTCCCCAAGATGATGCTAGAGAAGTAAATTGGCTCCACAAAGAGGCTAAGTAAGGCTCCTTGAATACCCAATACGTTCCACCTAAGAGGGAGGGAAAAACAAAACAAAACAAAACAAAACAAAAAACTTTCTTTTTAATGGAACAAGTAACATCTGCTAGACATAACAGCAGTCAATCACAATGGACCAGACTTTCACAGAATCACAGAATCACAGAGTGGCTTGGGTTGAAAGGGACCCCAAGGGCTATCTAGTTCCCTCTGCCACAGGCACAGCCGCAAACCTCCAGATCTGCTACTAGAACAAACTGCCCAGGGCCCCATCCAACCTGGCCTTGAACCACCTCCAGGGATGAAGCATCCACAGCCTCTCTGGGCAGCTGTTCCAGCACCTCACCACACTCTCTGCACAGAACTTCCCTCCGACATCCAATTTAAACTTTCCCTCTTTGTGCTTAGAACCATTCCCCCTTGTCTTATTACTGTCTACCCTTGTAAAAAGTTGACTTGACTCCTTTTTAAATACTGGAAGACCGCAAGCAGGTCTGCCCACAGCCTTCTCTTCTCCAGGCTGAACAAGCCCAGCTCCCTGTCTGCATAGGGGAGGTGCTCCAGCTTTCTAACCATCTTTGTGGCCTTCCTCTGTACCCTCTTTAACAGCTCCACATCTCCTGTACTGAGGGCCCCAGACCTGGATGCAGTTCTCCAGATGTGGCCTCATGAGGGCAGAGTAGAGAGGGACAATCAACCTCCCTGTCCCTGCTGCCCCCCACCCCCTCTGATGGAGCTCAGGATACCATCGGCCCTCTGAGTTGCAAAAGCACACTCATGGCTCATGTTCAGTTTTTCATCCACTAGGACCATTGGGTCCTTCTCCACAGGGCTTTCAACCCTTCCTCTCTTGAACAGAACATGGCTATGGTAACACAGCTATGACACCTGACAGAATTGCAGAGATCAGCTCAGCAAAATCCTCAGCAAGGCAACCAAGGTCTACTGACAGCATCCTCATCAGGAACAAATTCCATTACCATATTTCCCTGCTAACGTGTCTGGTGATTCATTTTGCAGCTGCAGCTTAATCCAAGAGATGGATAGGATCATTCAATCAGAGAAAGCCAAACTGTAACATCAACATTATGAAAAACTTCCCCAAAAGAGTGACTGGGCACTGGAACAGGCTGTCCAGGGAGGTGGAGTCACCATCCCTGGAAATGTCTAGATGTGGTACCTGGGGACACGGTTTAGTGGGCTATATTGGTGGCAGGTGGACAGTTGGACTAGATGAGCTTAGAGATCTTTTCCAACCTCAATGATCCTGTGATTCTATGATCCTCAGTCAAACAGTAGCTGGTGCCTCCAAGATACTTGACAGAGGACAAACCATTCATCCCACAGTGCAAGGATTGTGTCTGCAAGACCTCAGTACCTCATCACTGTAAGGGAAAGTTCACTCTTTAAATCCTAACCAAACTGTCCGCATCCTGCTGCCAAAGAGGATATTTGTACTTGGCTGCAATACTCATGGGCAGGATGAAAGCAGTCTCCATGCACATATACTCTTGGCCTACTTCAGCTGTTCCACAGATTCCAATAAAAAATCCCTGTCTGCATAACTGTGATCTACACTGGACCAAGTCTAGCATACATAGGAGCAAAATACTGAAGAATTTCTGTGTCTATATTAATCTGATCAGGTTTTAGCTCCCAATCTGTACGTGACTATCGTATAGAACGCTTTAAAACCTCAGTGTCCTGTAGAGTATTTCCACTGTACTCTCTTTTGAAGTATACTTGCAAACAATTTGGCACTATTAAAATTGTTTAACTGAGTACAACTGCAACACGCAGACAACTGGATTCACAAGCAGAAAGCAAGTTTTTTTTTTGTGTTTAATAAAAAATAAAAATAAAAATAAAAAACAGCATAACGGAAGTTCTTGTGCTCATATAGACTGCCTGTCCTTACCAAAATGTACATCCTAAACTGTCTTACAAAGTGTCCCTAAGAAAAGAGGACTATGTTAAAGTGTCCCTAAGAAAAGAGGACTATGTTAAGAGGACTATTAGAGGACCTTGTACCTCATCCTTGGAGGGCATGGCTACACATCATCATCAGTTCAGCTAGTAACTGTATAGTACAACTGTTTCATTACTTTGAAAAATAGAACTACACATTTTGGCTTGCAAAATGTTGAAAAAAGAGTAGAACAAAAATTGTACCCCAATGAAACAATTTATTCACATATCTTTACTAAGGATGAAAACGAAAAAAGTGTGCATTAGCTTACTCACCTGTCATTAAAAGTTTGCCCTGATGTATGAATAAAAATACTGTACTAACTAAAAATGAAGTATATATGTTACATTGAATAAAGACCTATTTTTTTTGATGGTGAAAATGCATAAAACAGTCAAGCATAACATTAAATGCATCAAGAGAAAACTATTGCTTTCTAGACACCCTTCTCTGGATCCTGCCATGACTAGAGGAACAGAGGAACTTCAAGTGCCAAATCAACTGCAATAGTGTCTTGATATTGGCAGCGTTATCTACAAGAAGCATAGAGAAGCATGTGGACTACTAACACAGGCAGATAATATTATGGAAGAAACATCTGGAAAAAATTCAAGAGTAAGTATTGCAAATTAGGTTCCTACAGTTCTATCTGAAGTTTACAGACATACAGTTTAAGCCCCTTTTGGTTAGGCATATCAGGTTTTATTTTTCTTGAACAGTACTTGAATGATGGATAGACATTTTTTAAAGGCCAGAGTATACCTCTGGCTCCCTAAACCAAACTTTTGCCAGATCCTTTGCCTGGCTTCCATGTTCAATATTTCTAGAGCATGTGTTTTGTTGCTTCCTTCCAGCTCCCACACCCAGCCATCTGTGGCTGGCACAGAAAATGACAGCTGAAGTTTGAATCTTTCAAAATCTAAAACAAGAGGAGGAGTTTGGATACTTAGACAGCTTCTGCAAGGTGAACTACACAAACCTGTACTACAGTTGCTATCCTGTAGTAACTGCCCATGCCTCTGGTTTTGCTGGAATGAGCTTTTTCACCACTACCACTTTGGTGTATGCCTACTGGATTCAGAGCAATTGGCTTGCTGCAAGTACAAGGTTTGCAGAAAACACTCAAATGTGCAAAGCCTTAGGCTCTTAAAATCTATTGGCTGGGGTTGGATGACGGTTGAGTTTACAGCATTTGCTTTAAATTTCAATTGTTTCAATGAAATAATATGCAATTATCTAGAGAAATACATCATACTTTTAGAAACTGGCAGTGTCTCAGATAAACGCAAAACTTAAAACAAATTTTATACATTACAACAGTGGCAGAAAGGAAGGATTACACAGAGACTTTCTTGTTCCTATTTAGGCTGTACCTCTTTCTGGCTAACAAGAATTTCTCACTCCCATTAGTACATACACTAAAACCTCCTCTACAGACAGATACATCCTGAGAATAAGCCATACCAATACGATGCATCCATTTTCAAAAAGCCACAGGCCTACTGAAACCTGATATAGTAAAACTGACTCATCCCAGTTCACAAGCAGGACTTGTCAGAACATTTGTCAACTATCAAAAGCCACCAATTTAGTACTACAATTTACTGAAACCACAATTTCTTTTGAAGTGAATGGACTGTATAGGTTCACTCTAAATCATGAAGTGCAGAGTACAGAGTGCAAGATTCATTACAAAAAATGTTGATAAATTCAGCTTTTCTACCAAGCAGTGAAACACCTAAAAATACAATTTTTTTCTTCACATTAGTATATAAGGAGCATGAGAAAAAGGTTGAGTAACTGAAGCTGTGTAAATCAAGTTTGCAAACTCAAATCTTCCTGTGCTCACACTGAATTTCTAATACAGAAAGGAACCTTTCCACTGCAGTTCCACACTGCACCAGACTGCATGCAGATCCTGGCCATGGAACAGTGCTCAGATACAGCAGTTTGATGGCTGGAGAAAGGGGTAACGGAAGAAAATTCTCCACCACTAATTCAGTAATTTAAATATCTTCTGCAGCAGCCATGGGCAAAAATACAAAACTTCCACATAAAATGACTTAATCCTTGGTCCAAATCTGATTGGGCAGACCAGAGTGAACCAGACCCAGGCAATAACTTTTCTCAACATCAAAATAGGAGAACAGCACCACATTAGCAATACAAAAAAAAAAGCGCAAAAAAGCACAACATTAAGCAGAAAATGGCTGCTGCGTTATGTCAGTGGAAATACCGACATGTCTACAGGCTCATATATAAGAGTTTCATGGAAGACAGCCTTAGCAAGCAAAGAGACATCCTCCTGTGTAAAACTTTTTGCAGGAAGATTTGTCTGTCTGAGCATAAAAGATATGCCTTCTGCGGCATACTTTGATGATATTCACTCATATGATGTTCTGAATGTTCTGATTTTAAGTTACCACAAGAATCAAGAGATCTTCTTTCACAAGCTTTATAAAATTTCAAGCTACATGGACATTCTAAATACCAGTTTTTATGCTGATACAAAGCACAAGCCACAAGACTTAGTTCCAGTCTGTCAAATAGAGCTGTCTCTTTTGAGTCGAGTGTCTCAACATCACTACAGTTAATGGTGATTTGTTCAGTATCTAAGAAAGGCCATTTTTATTTGCCTGAACAGCTCTCCATCAATGAGATGGCTGGCAAATGCAAGAGAAGCTAGGGCACCCTGTGCAGACAGGGATACCCACAGTCAAGTAGCACATGATATCCCTTCACCTTTCCTCTGCAGTTCCAGAAATGATGCACAACACAAGGGAAGGCAACCTGACGTGGTGCCAGTAAGCTCAAAGGATTGTTTACTTGTACTAAACTGACTCTCTGCAATTCTGAGCAGCCTTCTGTGACACAGAAGTTCCTTCAGACGGTCACTGAGTAATTTATGGCTATACCAGAGGTTCACTAAGATGTTGTAGAACCACAACTATGTTTGATGGGGCACCTCATTTTCTAAAGTTCTTCTAGTAATTATAAAAAAAAAAAAAAAATTAAGCGTAAAAAGGTAAATAAAAGCAACATGTAAAAACCACAGCTCTCTTTATTCCTCAGGTTGGAAAATTGATCCAAGAACAAAAACTTTCCGAAGACAACAGTTCTGCTGAGGAGTTTGACTTAATTGTTGATAGCCTTGAATTTATTTACAAGTATCATTTCCACAGAAACTACACTACAACAGATACAAAGAGCACAACAACACTACTTGATAGAGCACATTCTCAGCTACAAAACACTATTTTTCAACATAATCACTATCATTAGCTATGCATTTGCACCAGCCATGAACAATAGTCTGCATGCCATGTGTGTCAGAACCTGCACCAGAAGTGGCCTGCTGTTGCTACTGCTGAAATGCACTACCCACCACCTCACTGTGCTCACATCTGCTGTTTGTCTTCATAAACGTTCAGCAAGCATTAATGAATGTCAGTGGGTGCAATTTTTTCCTCGAGGAGGAATTTAATAGCACACCTTTGTTTCACATACACTTCCATGTCAGATGCCCCTCTGCTGCCATCTGTCACACAGCATCAAAATGTAAAGAATATTGGTGGGAAGGTTCAACATCTACTGCCATATCACCACCATCTGCCTCTGACACCGTGGGCCAACATCATAAAATAGGAAGCATTACTTTTGGAGCAGTCCTTGTACATTCACCACTTACATGCTGTTCCCTGCAGATGGAACAAGCAGAGCTGATTTCATTCACCTAACCCCTCTCTCCTCTCTATCCTTTCTCTCATGTGTAAACCTGATTTCTCTTTGCTTTCTGAAGAGATTAACTCGGTCTCTATGATCAGTCTTCCCTTCTTAAGCCACGGAAAGGCAGCAACATCTTCATGTACAGCAGTCAGTATTTTTCTTCAGGTGGCGTAGTCACCACAATTTACATCAATAAACACAAGTCCACAGTCTTTGACAGCAGCCCTTCTCAAAAGCATCTTTCTACTCATCCCAAGGTCAGATTTTCAACTACAGACAATAAGATTTAACTTCACTTGCAGCTGAGCATCCAGGCTGGCCACAGACAGCTCTGATTTGTCCCAGTGTTTCTGGTGTTGTTTGGATCTGTGGCATGCTACTAAGCCCATGTCACTGGTTTGCATGGTTACATGATGATACACACTGGGTGGTGGTTTCCTACCTCTTTCTCTGAGGTTTTTAATCTAGGTATTACACAGCAATCACATATCAAAAGCAAGGCATTCAAATCAGCCACGTGGACTAAGACCTGCTCAGAAGAAATGTTCTTCCTAGTGCTGTTCAGAAAGCACACCAGCTCTGCCATGGAGCTTTCCATTTAGAATAACTCAGAAACTCAAAAAAGGCTACAAAGGCAGCTGCTGAACATACAGCCTTTAGTGAGCACACAGAGAATTTTCTAGTTGTTTTTGTACCACCTCATCAGTCCCCACCTAGGTGGTGGGGTCAAGAAGGAGAAGCCATCAAGGGAATAAACAGAAAGACAGAGTTACAAACTTCCATTTGGATTTTACATTGTAAATAGCAGAAATCAAAGTCAGTACGTAGGTATGTGATGTTCTTGCACAGCAAAGAAGTAATATTTTTCCCTCTTCCATGGTAGAAGAGCACCAATGACTTCCCCTTTACACAACTGAACCAGTTCTCAATTAAACCACTTCTTAAGTGATCCCAGAGCCTTCCTAGCAAGGAAATAGGGTAAAAAAAGCAATTTAAGTCTTCTTATCAAGACAGCAATTTGAATGTTTGGTGAGAAATTAAATAACTGTTTATTTGAAGCCAAAAAGCTTCAAAAGAATGTAGGTGAAAAACATCAAAAAGGACAAAAATATGCATAATGAAGTAGCATGGAACAAGGTGGGGATCTTTTTTTAAAACAAATGCATGCATATAATGCCACCAAACAGGTATTCTTGTCATAGAATAAAGTTGCTCTGAAATGTCACCAAGACACTGGGATAATCCCGTTCAAATGCTCCTGAGCCAGATGACAGTACATTGTTTTACCTACACAGGACTGTTGCTGTTTTCCACAGCTTTTTACATGGTGAAATCATTACGGGTTAGAGTTTAGCACCCCTCATTTCCTTTCTGCCTAAAGCACAGCTATCAATCTCTTGACTTTTTCTCTTTTTTCTGCCTTTCCCAAAACAAGCAGAAAGTGATTTCCAAGGAGGTGACTTAGGGAGAGAAAGGGATGCTGAGTATCTGCCACCAGCTAAGGAAGAATGAGGTGAGCTGAGCTAGCTGGAGCAAAGCAGCAGATTCAAGAGCTGTTTCACACGCGCTACCTCAGCCCGTGGCACAACGCAAGCCCTGGCTTGAGATGGCTAAGCCTGCCAACGTACAGTCAGCCCAGGATGCTCATCCACTCTTGCATTAGATCTCACCCATTACTAATGTTGGGCTTGGCCCATCATTGTAATGAGCAGCAGTCACTGGAGAAATTCTACTTTTTAGCACTTCTTTGCAGGATAAAGAAGCTTAGCAAAAATTTTGCAAGTTTCTCGGTTCTTCCTACCCTTCCTACCCTTCTAGCAAGGTGCTAGAAAGCACACGTTAACAAAGCACTCGGAGGCTGAAAATAATAGCTTGGCTTATGCATATAATCCACACAGAGAGGGCTGTTCATACAGAAAGAGTCTTCCTGCTCTGGATTGCCCATGTAATCCTCCACACAGTACTTAACCACGTGTTTTCCAGGCCGGCACTGTGAACCTTTGGGAAACATCAGTGGAAGCACACGGGGCGAGGGCGTTCTGGAGTACTGACTGCTGGAAACTACAAAGCAATGCATTCTTTCAAATTTAAATGGACAAAACATGGTCATAAGTGTCAGGGAAATGTAAAAAAGAAAAAAGTAAAGAAAAAAAAGAATATGAAAATTTGGGCCTCCTTACCCGTCATACAGTCTTTGTTCTGTGTCAAAGGGTTCTATTTGCTTCCTTCACTGGCACAAACAAAATTATTCCCATTAGCCCCAAGGACAGTTGACAGCTAGCTACGCAAGCGAGAGATGGATTCTGTTCTGCATCACACAAAATCAACAAAATAGTCAAATGTGTTCTAGCTCAATAACTGCCTTCATTTTTTATTTTCACTAACAGCAATGATGATGCGATAATAGAAGTCAATGAATGCAGCTTGAATACCACATTGGATGGTTAGAGGAAGCCATTGATATGAAGCTGGGAAACCAGTGTTGCGAATTATTGAAAATATTATTAAAAAAATTTCAATGTCACTTTTGCAGAACTATTTCTCAACAACCTACTGCCCTAGCTTGTGAAAGGCCTTAATCATTAATGTTGGAGGGATTCATACTAAAGTAAAATGTCTTTCTTCAGTGGGGATGATTACTTGAGACAAGACTAGAGGAGAAAAGCAATTACTTAAAATTCATCCTGTACTTTTTTTATTTGGTGTACACAGTTCATAATTAGTTCAAATATATCTTTCAATGTTAAAATACACTTAATAAATTTTGCATCAGACTTTGACTAGACAGAACAGCACAGCTATTTTACTTACAAAACAACTGAAATATATTCAGCCAAAAAAACTTGGTATTTCCTATCTATTTCACAAAAAAAAAAAAAAAAAAAAAAGAGTCTGCACTGCACAAACAGACTCATTTTTAAAAAATTACAATTTTCCAGCAGCTCTCCTAGATTTCTGGTACTTTTTTTAAGGATACTACTTCTCAATTTGGTGGGCTATCATCTGTCCATTCCCAATTTAAAAAAAATCTTTCAGTCTCTCAATATTTCACTCTCAAAAATGACAAGAAAGAAGGTACTGGATAAAATATAAATAAAAGGACTCGTACTGGAAAAAAAATATTTAATTACAGTAAAAATACTGAAACTAAAATTTAAATAATTATGAAGTTAGAAATTAATAGTGCCCGTCAATTAACTGGACACATACATACATACTTATACATAAGCATATATATATACTATATATATAAAGTATACTTTGTTTTTTTATTTATACTTTATATATATTTTTACTTTTATAAATACTCTCTCTATTACAATAGTAACAATCTAAATCTGTCCACGGAATACATATGTCCCGTTGGTACACAAGGCTGTACACCACCAGAAGATTTAATTCAAATTTAACTAAAGTAATATATTTATCACACCCTTTTGCTAAGGCTATGTTGGGAACAGGAGGGAAAAGGAATTCCTCTGATATTTTCCTTTGATAGAAATACAAAACAAAGCTGTCATGACTTGAAGTACCTGAAATTATACATAATGTTTTCATCTCATTTCTGAAGCTAGCAGGAGGTCTGACACCAACTGCTGGTGAAGAATCAGAGCTTTATCACTGGAATTGCAGACATGCTACAGCTAAGCAATGAAAGCAATCAACAGCCTGAGCATTCATTATAGCTGCCATGCATCCCTCCTGTCTTACTCAGCAATAAAAGGCAACAGTAGAAAAAACAGTTCTTTAGTCTCTCACCTTGCTATCTTGTCACTGCATGACATAGTAAGTAGCCTTTCTCCTTGCAACACTCCATCCCATGTCTGGATGGTGGTAGTAGAGCGCACAGGGATCGTCCCTTCCCCAGATTCTATTTTTGTTCGTAGCTGTCCTCTTGCTTTGCGGTTTGGGTGTCTGTCCCCTTGATCTAAATGACAAAAGTTACTTACAATCAACCAAGAAACATTCTCAATTTTACATAGAGCATTAAATGAGCATTAAATGAGTCTATTAAAGCCTGCATAACAATTTCTATCATTCCTTACAGTTTAGTTATAGCAAGACATGCAAAATGTCTTCTAAAACTGCAATAAAACCAAGCTTTGCATTAGGAAACACGGTCAGCAGGCACTTCTAAAATAGTGTTTTGGGCATTTTAATATTAGAATGAAGTCAATTAAGAGATCAGGACTGAGAACAACCTTTAAAAATAGAAACACTGAGATGGCTATATTAGTTTAGTAAGAATGCTTGCTGAATCACTGGCTTATCCTTGCTGGCAATCAGCTTCTTGAAGACCACAGAATCACAGAATCACAGAATGGCCTAGATTGAAAAGGAGCACAGCGCTCATCAGTTCCAACCCCCTGCTATGTGAAGGGTCGCCAACCAGAGACCAGGCTGCCCAGAATCACATCCAGCCTGGCCTTGAATGTCTCCAGGGATGGGGCATCCACAGCCTCCTTGGGCAACCTGTTCCAATGCCTCACCACCCTCTGGGTGAAAAACTTCCTCCTAATATCCAACCTAAGCCTCCTTTGTCTCAGTTTAAAACCATTCCCCCTTATTCTAACAGTATACACCCTCATGAATAGCTGTTCCCCCTCCTGTTTATAAGCTCCCTTCAAATATTGGAAGGCCAGTATGTGGACCATGTGGATGATCACCCTGTATCTAAATTCTACAATACAGTAAGAACAGCTCAGATCTTTGACTAATACACATCTGCACTAAAAGGAAAGAAGATGCCTGAATTTCAACCATGTCACTTCCACATGTTCAAATAATACTTTAAACACCAATACTATAATATTATGCTGTCGTACCCTCTTGTGCTGCTTCATGTGGTGAGAAAATTCTAGCATCTCCACAAGGAGACGTGCTGATATAGAGATGGAACTGCACATTCTCCTTCAGTTTAAAACCACCTCGCTCTGATTTGATAAAAATGGATTTTTCCTGATCATCTTTATTGCTGAAACAGAGAATACAGCTTAAGTCAAAAAGAAAGTTAATACATAAACAACATAGGCTGCTCAGTCCTAACAGGCATTAAAAACAAACACAGGATGTCTGGAAATTTTGCAGTATAACTCCAACAAGTTATTACAAAATGAAAAGTCAATGGAGAAGATAAATAGAGAGTCCTTTATATTATCACAGTGGGGTTTGGAGACTTCTCAGAAAACAAAACAACATCACGCGTTAGACTACTTGAGATGACTTTGATTTATATGTTTACCTTCTCAGGATTGACAATGAACCAAATACAGGCTCTGTTCATGTCAAACTTTAGGGTAAAGGTCATGAGTTCTCAGTTAAACATTCTAATGCAACAAGTGGTACTTTACACATCAGTTTGTTTCAGCGGGGCAATCTAGAACAAGTATTTCACACTGAAATTATTCAAGGATACATTTTTGGCAGCTTTTCAACTGAATGAAGCCAGCTTATCTTCCCATAAGCTTACCTTAGATAAAGCTCGAGTTGTGTATACAGAAATTTAAGCAGGCACCGGCGGGATATAATTTCTGCATGGCAATCATTTAATGCAAGACCACGATCACTCATGTATTCACCATTAATGCATTTTGTTCCCGTAGAAACACTTATTACCAGAGCATCTTTCACATCCGTACCTGGAAAAACAAAATTTTAGAAGATACAATTAAAATCACAACCTAGCAAAAGAACTTCCTGTAGAATTCACACAAGGCTCTTTTTTACTCTGTTCCTTTTCAAAATAATAAAAAAAAAGTTCTTATGACTCTTTCTCATTCTTTCTTAAAAGCAAAAGGTTTATGCAGACTTATCCAGTATGGTCTACGGTTCTTGAGAATTCAGGTAAGGTTCTTGAGAGTTTTGGAGTTCAGGTAAGTTAGAAATTGAAACATGAAAGGTAAAACTAGAGAATGAAGGAAGTTTGAGTGTTAAGCCACTGCAGAACTTATCAGCAGTACAGGACTTCTTGAGATGCATTCCCTGAGTTAAATAATTTGGCACAACAGAATTTAAAAATATTTTCTGTGTTTTCTATACAAACAACTACCTTTGTCATTAAATTAAAAAAAAAGTCAGATCCATTAAGAGTTGAGAAAGATAGATCAGAACCTTACATACATCCATCAAAATAAAGAAAATTACACCATAAAGTGGATAGCCCTACCAGCTCTCATTGCTTATGAAATAAATATTCACTGAAGTACAGCCTTGACAAAAATGGATGAGGCCAGCTGCCCCATCTACTGCAGGTGGAAAACTGGGAAACCAGTTCACTGATCCAACACAGAACAGCTGTGCAAGGGAGTCCAGGCATCCTCCAGATACTGAACTTATCAAAATGCATTTACATGTTAACTAAGTCTGGATTCTTTCGGCAAATGTCTTTTCTGGTAATCTTGGACACAGATACAATACAACCTTGATAAATAGGATGAAATTAAAAAAAAAGAAAAAAGAAAAAAGAAATTCAGTTCTACAGCATGTTCTTCATGATTGGTCATCATTATGAATCACAGAACCACAGAATCAGAATGACTTGGCTTGGAATGGACCTTAAAGTTCACGCAGTCCCAACGATTGCCATGGGGTTGGACCTCTACCTGTGGGGCACCACCCACCAGCCCAGGTTGCCCAAAGCCTCATCCAGTCCGGCCTTGAGTACTCCCATAACTTCTATGTAGACTGTTCCAGTGCCACACCAACTTCATTGTGAAGAATTTCTTCCTTATATCCAATCTAAACCTCACTTTTATTGATTAAAACTGTTACCTCTTGTCCTATCATTACACTCCCTGATAAAGAATCCTCCCCAGTTTTCCCGTAGGCCTCCTTTTAAGGACTGAAAGGCTGCTATAAGGTCTCCCCAGATCCTTTTCCTCTCTATCAGTTTCTGATCAGATGGGCTTCCGGAAATATTTTGGTGTCTTAACTCCTCACACACTTGGAATCTACCTGGAATACAAAGTCATCAGTGATGGAAGACATTCACAGTCAGCACTTTAAATCATCCAGAAGACAGCAGAATTTTTTACAAGCTTATATTTAAGGACCTGTATTAAAAACACAGTACTTGCTTTTATGGATCATATAATATTTCATGGAAGCTAGGGATGTCAGAAACGTTAGGCTTCAGCCCTCTGAAGTTAGAGCTCCAGCTCTCTGATAATCATTGTGGCCCTCCTCTGGACCTGCTCCAACAGCTCCATGTGTTTCTTGTGTTGCAGGCTCCAGAACTGGATGCAATACTCTGGGTGAGGTCTCACGAGAGCAGAGCAGAGGGGCAAAATCACCTCCTTCGTCCTGCTGGTCACAGAATTACAAAATCACAGAATCACAGAATTGTAGGGGTTGGAAGGGACCTCCAGAGCTCATCGAGTCCAACCCTCCTGCCAAAGCAGGTTCCCTACACCACAGGTAGGCATCCAGGCAGGTCTTGAACATCTCCAGAGAAGGAGACTCCACCACCTCCCTGGGCAGCCTGTTCCAGTGCTCCGTCACCCTCACTGTAAAGAAGTTCCTTCGCACATCTGTGTAGAACTTCCTATGCTGCAGTTTCCGGCCGTTTCCCCTTGTCCTGTCTCCACTCACCGCTGAAAAGAGTCTGGCCTCGCCATTCTGCCCTCCACACCTTAGATACTGATAGACCTGGATCAGGTCCCCTCTCAGTCTTCTTTTCTCAAGGCTGAACAGACCCAGTTCACTCAGCCTTTCCTCATAGGAAATATGCTCCAGGCCCTTCACCATCTTCGTGGCCCTCCGCTGGACTCTTTCCAAGAGATCCCTGTCTTTTTTGTACCAGGGAGCCCAGAACTGGACGCAGTGCTCCAGATGAGGCCTTACTGGGGCAGAGCAGAGGGGGAGGATCACCTCCCTCGACCTGCTGGCCACGCTCTTTTTAATGCACCCCAGGATGCCATTGGCCCTCTTGGCCACAAGGGCACACTGCTGGCTCATGGCAACCTGTCATCCACCAGGACACCCAGGTCCCTCTCCGCAGAGCTCCTCTCCAGCAGCTCATCCCCCAACCTGTACTGGTGCATGCAATTATTCCTCCCCAGATGCAAGACTCTACACTTGCTTTTTTTAAACCTCATCCATTTTTTTTCTGCCCAGCTCTCCAGCCTGTCATGCTTCTCTTGATGCAACCTAGCATATGGTTGGCCTTCTGGGCTGCAAGTGCACATTGCTGACTCCTGTTGACACTTTCATCAATGGACAACCCCCAGATCCTTCTCCTCAGGGCTGCTCTCTCAAGCCATTTTCCACCCAGTCTGTATTTGTGCTTGGGATTGCCCCAAACCCGATGCAGGAACTTGCACTTGGCCTTGAAGTGCAGGGGGTTGGCACAGACTCACCCCTCAAGCCTGTCCAGGTCCGTCTACATAGCATCCCTTCCCTCTAGACAGCATCCCTTCCCTCTAGATAGCATCTCTTCCCTCTAGCGTGTATCACTCAGCTTGGTTTCATCTGTGAGCTCAGTGGTGCAGTTGGTCAGAAATGGTCAAAACTATAACGTTTACTTCAGTCATACTTGTAAGACTTCTACAACAGTCAATGTTGCAGAATTACTTTGTGATCTTGTGGCTTCCTTATCTTGCTTTGCTTCTACAAGCAGCTTTTGCTTCCCTATTAAACTTCCTCAAGACTTCTCACCTTCCTTCCGTCTTCTCTCCACTCCCTGAAAGAGGGCACTGAGTGAGAAGCTGTGTGGGTGTTTGGCTGCTGGACAGGGTCAACCCAACCAGAGATATCTGGCAACATGGCTTGGGCCAAAGGTTCCCAGGTCACAATCTTGTTCTAGAGTATGCATTACTTTCTACCTTAACTAGCACCCTCAGACCTCATAAATGAAATTGGAAGGCCCCTACAAATATCTCCACATAAGGAAAGGGCTAGCACTACCCAAGAAAATAGAAGCTAACATGCAACCCAAAAGAACAAGAAAAAGCTCACAGCACATAGCTGCATAAAGGCCATCCAAAAGAAATGTCACTGTACATTTATCACTGATCTTGGTCTGATTTGTACAGCTTAGTGGAGGCACCTCATGACACGCACAAAATGAAGTGCCCACTGCAAAGGATCAGTTGTACTGAAGAAAAAGATAAACCTTAACCTAAGGAAAATTCAGAGACAGAATTCAGTTTAGGATAAAGATTCCCTGTTCTCAGTGTTCAGGCAGAGCACGTATCTCAGGACAGCAATCAGAGACCTGTGACAATACTACTGTTTGCACTTGCATACTAGAAGCAGCTGCTGAAACACCAGGTGCTTTCTTTTTCACCAGAACAACTGAGACACAAAACACTTAGAATGAAATGCAGCACAACTTACTAAACAAAGTGCAAAATTTTAAACACTTGGAAAGCAAGCATAATATCCTACATAACACGCCAAAAACAAGGATGCCACCTGTGTGAACAATGTGATGAAATGTATTTTAGACTTACTTTCAAAAAATTTCATACTTCATTCTAAAAAGTACTTTAAAGAGATCTATTTTGGAGACTGTGAGTTACCTCAGAAACCTCAACTACACAGAAGACAGCAACTCAGGAAACAGACTAATCATCCTTAGCCTATATTTAGTGCACATTCCAGATTAAACAGTAAGCATATACTTCAATATTGGTTGACTGAAAAAAAAAAGAACATAATTTCTTAGAATACAAACAAAGCTTTGGTGTTTAGACAGTTAGAACAGTATTTTTTATCTTTACCTGTTGTCATGACAATTCCAGCAAGGACTTTTCTACGTGCATGTGGAGAAGTGAAATTTTCTGTCAAATCACAGAATTTATCTACAACCAAGCGTGCAACAGCATCAGCTAAAACCTGTTGGATCACACAGAAATGCACATTAGAAAATTAAACAACCTTTAAAAAAATACAACAGTGCTATGTTATAAAGATCTGCATTTTTGAATGATTCAACACAACAGATTAAAACTGCTAGCATTGTTCGTTTTGAAACTAGGCAAAGATTTTGATGCATCTTCAGTACATCAAGGAGGGCCAGGTGTAAATTTCAGGCACATTGAACACTCTTTATATGTCGTAGAGTTCTGTGTGCTTCACACCTTTTAAAACAGGGTCACACAGCCCTAAGACAAGCATCAGAGTATCTAATGTTCATGATATTATGAAAATCTGAGGCTTAGCAGAACTGAATAAACAGATGGGTCAATATTTTCATGCTCAAACCTCAAAATACATCATTTCAGCATCAACACTGGACTTGACAGGAAGAATTAAGTGTAAAACCCAGCCTCTTCAAATCGACATGGAAACCTTTTATAACAGTCAAATGAACTACCTGGCTACTACGTACTAAGAATTAATTTCT
The DNA here is from genome assembly GCF_019238085.1 of Lagopus leucura. Lineage (NCBI taxonomy): Eukaryota > Metazoa > Chordata > Aves > Galliformes > Phasianidae > Lagopus > Lagopus leucura. Next base: position 21,488,572 of record NW_024962267.1, on the reverse strand, counting down.
TTTCAACAGTGGTTAAATTTTCTTCTTTTTTAAAAACAAGATACTTGCAAATTTAAGAGAGGCACTTGTATAGCATACCTATGTCAAAATTAGGAAGACTTATCTCTTTCACCTGAAGGAAAACTTGCAAATGGAGAATAAACTCTGGAAGAATTCAGGAGACTGTGTGACTTCATCTTCCCAGAACAATCAAGAAATTAAGAAAATTCCAAGTTTAACTGGGTATTGTAGACTGGGGATAAAAACATATGCTTAAAAAATACAGAAATCTCATCTCAAACTATTGGAAGAAGAACCCAATGCATTAAATTAGACAGAAGAAGCAAAAGAAATGGTGGAAAAACTGAAACAAGATTTGGTGACACACCAGTTTGGCTCTTCTTGCCGTGGATAAACCGTTTCATCTCTATACCAGTAAGTGAGGGTGCTGCTTTAGAAGTCTTAACCCAAAAATGGGAAGACAAAAGAAAACTTACAGCATACCTGTCTAAATTACTAGATTCTGTATTCTGTGGATTGCCAGAATTTTTTCAGGCACTGGCAACAACTGCCTTATTGTTGGAAGAAAGCAGGAAATTCACCTTTGGAGGACAACTGACCCTCACCAAGTAAAGAATATGCTTTACTCAGAAGGCAGAAAGGCAGCTAACAGACTCCAGGATACTGAAATATGAAGCCATATTAATAGAAAGAGATGATTTAGCTATAGTCACTGTCTATCCTGAATCCTGCCTCCTTCTTTTTGAAGGGAACTGAAGATACAGTGAACATTATGTGGAACGTAATTGTTTAGATTTAATCAATTATCAAAGACCAGGTCAGACTTACAAGATATACCCTTAAATAAAGCAGAAATATAGTTTATAGATGGATCCTCTAGAGTGGTACATGATAGATGATCTAATGGTTTCACCATCATCAAAGAGACAGAAGGAAAAGCTGAGGAAATGGGATGTTTGTCTGCTAATTGATCAGCTCTAACTTGTAAATTACATGCATAAAATCAAGCACTAAAAGTGTTACAAAGAATCAAATATAGTTCACAAACAGTGAACTATATATACAGACTTGTGATATGTGTATGGAGTCAAAAATTCAAAAAAAAAAAAAAAATTGCGAAGAAAGGGGTTTAATAAACAATAGAAGGAAGGAATTGTCCCATGAGGCATTGATTAGACAGGTTTTGGAAAGCTTGTTATTATCTGAGAAAATTGCCATAGAGCACGTAAAAGGGCACCAAAAAGGAAACCGTCTCTGATGAGAAGACTAAAGAAGATGTCTTGCAGTCAGAAATGAAAATGAATTAGAACTACTTCACAGAAAGATTTGGGAGTCTCATCTTATGAGCTGCTTTTTGGATTACCAAACTGTTCCCCAGTTTGAAACTAAAAATATTTTCCTCCAAAACAATATTTGGGTTGCCTTCCTCTGTATCTTCTCTCAGACACCAGAGACTGTTTTGGTAGATAACTATTAATAATAATGTAGATTGGATCAATTATATTTACTACAATTTGCAGAGGTCCATAAATTATACTAGAGATGCTATAAAAGATTGCAGAACAATTAGATGCCACTAGTAAGATAGCATGGGAAAATAGGATAGCATTAGACACGATGTTGGCTGAAAAGGGAGGAGGTTGTGTGATGCTAGGCGGTCAGTGTTGCTCCTTTATTCCTAACAATACTGCTTCAAATGGCATCATAATTAGGACACTGCAAGGACAAACCACTCTGGCCAATGAACTGGCAGAGAATTCAGGAATAGACACTTCACTTACTGGATGATTAGAGTCTTTGTTTGGTAAATGGAAAGGAGTAGTAGTATCCATACTTATATCTTTGTGGTAGCAGGGATTTTAACAGCAGTTGGCTACTGAACTATCCGCTGTGTTAGAGGATTGGTCCAGTGGCTAATTGAAACCACCCTATCTAAGCAGATGTCAGTAGGGCCACCACTGTAAAGATGTTGATGTTATGTGAAGAAGTAGAAAATGGTGATCAGGACAACCTCTGCACAGAAGAGAACTGTGAAGGCTGGAAGTCACCTACACAACCATGCCTTAATAGAAATTGCAAAAAGCAGTAGTTGTGTAAATAAAAGTAAGGGGGAATTCTGGGAGACAACATATTGTTTTTTGCAAAAGAAATAGAATGTGATACAAAAGGGACATATCTCGGAATCCATGATACCAGGTAAGTGTTTGTCTGTGGGAAACGGGTATTCTTGAGAGATAGAAGTCTGTGAAAGAATGTCATTTTTAGAGCTAACAGGAAAATCTGGCTGGCATTTTAACTCTCCTGCCTTGGGAAGATTGCTGGAAAGGAGGTGGGGGCAACCAAAGGTAACATCTTTAAGACATACATCTGTATCCAGAACTGCACAAGAAGAAATAAACTTATCTGGCAGATACATGGCAGGATAAACTGGAGAGGCAACTAATTTGTGGATTTTGCTTACTTGAAAGCAAAATCCTTGAAAGATGGACTTTTGTCAACTACCTGCAAAGGGGATGCACACATGATATGCAAACAGGAGAGAATGTGACCCTGGAAGTAGGGGAGGGACACAGTACTGGGAACTAAGAGATGTAAGAGCTTTGTTTCTTTACAGCGGGCACTTTTGCTTGCAGAACACCTACCACTGCAATTGCAAAATAAAATACTGTTTAGTGAGACTCTTGCCTGAGCCTCAGCTATTGGCTTGCGAGTGCTTCTCACAGCTTGAACCTCCACTGCCATACCACCACCACCTGACTCTGATATCTGGTAAGAACAAACAAGGCTGAGGTACTTAACTTTTTTGCCTCTGATAACTCTGATAACTGCTTGTCACACAGCCCTCAAACAACTGGTTTAGTAGCAGGGAACTAGGGAAGCAACATCCCTCCCACTGTAAGTGAAGATCAGGTTCGTAACCACCTGAGGAACTTGAACATCCACAAGTCTATGGGTCCCAATGTGATTCATCCCAGAGCTGTGGGGGAATTGGCTGATGTAGCCACAAAGCCACTCTCAGTGATATCTGAAAAGATGTGGCAATCAGGTGAAATCTGTGGTGACTGGAAAAAGGGCAACATCACACTGAAATTTTGAACAGGTAAAAAGAATGAACCTGGGAACTTTCAACCTGTCAGTCTCATCTCTGTGCCAGGGAAGATTATAGAACTGATCCTCCTGGAAGCCATGCTAAGGCACATGGAAGGCAGCAAGGTGATATCAAAGAACCAGCATGGCTTCACCAAAGGCAAATCCTGCTTGACCAACTTAATGGCTTTCTATGATGCTGTCACTGCATCAACAGACAAGGGAAGAGCCACTGATGTCATCTATCTTGACTTTAGTAAGGCCTTTGATGTGGTACCCCACAACATCCTTCTCTCCAAGTTGGAAAGACAGAGATCTGATGGGTGTACTGTTCGATGGATGAAGGACTGGTTGCAAGATTGTACCAAGAGAGTGGTGGTCAATGGCCTAATGTCTGGAAGGGGATGGTGACAAGTGGTGGGCTGCATCAAAAGCTGTGCAACCAGCAGGGTGAGAGAGGTGATCCTACCCCTCTGCTCTGTGCTGGTGAGACCTCACCTGGAGTACTGCACCCAGACAGAGATTCCTCAGTACAGGAGAGACACAGACCTGGTGGACTGTGTTCAGAGAAGGGCCACAAAAAAGATCCATGGAATGGAACAGTTCTCCATTGAGGACAGGCAGAGAGAGCTAGGGCTGTTCAACCTGGAGAAGAGAAGGCTGCAAAGTGACCAGTCAAGTTAAGTGGCCTATCGGTATCAAAAGGGGAGCTACAGGACAAAAAGGGACAGACTCTTCAGCAGGGTCTGTGGTGACAGAAGAAGGGAAAATGGCTTCAAGCTCAGGATGGGTAGATATAAAGAGAAAATCTTTTATGCTAAGGGTGGTGAGGCACTGGAACAGGTTGCTCAGCGTTGTGGTTGATGCCCCATCCTTGGAGACTTCCAAGGCAAGGCTGGATCAGGCCCTGGGCACCCTGATCTAGCTGTGGTGTTCCTGTGCATTGCAGGGGTGTTGGACTGGATGGCCCTCAGAGGTCCCTTCCAACTCTAAGGATTCTATGATCATAAGCAAACATAATAAAACAGGAGGCATTACTTTCAAAGCAGCCCTCATACAATATATTTAATACATAAGTAACAAAACATTTTAATTCTTAATATTTTTATTGAAACTTTTTAAAAAAGAAAGCAATAAAACAAACAAAAAAAACACGTGGGATGTTTGACTGTTTTTGTGAAACTAACATGAGTCTACTTCAGTGGCAGTGGTTGCAATTCTTAGTGAGGTATCAAGGGGTCCATCAGAGATTTCTGATGAAATATTACTCATTCTGTGCTTCATCCTTGTCAATTAATCACAAATGTATGTACTGCCAAAAAGCAATGAAATGAATAAGGTGTGATTGCGAAGTGAGAAACATTTTCGCTATTAAGAGAGGTCTTATGGAAGTCTGTTAAGGAGACATACAAATTATTTTTGTTGAATATACAATTGCATCTCTATAGATTCCACCTGAAAATTTTAACTTAATGTATTTATACTGACAGAAAATGAAGTTGCAAACATAAATTGATGATTTTTTTGCAATCCTGAAACCTATCCTCAAATTCCCATATCAAAGCAGAAATCAACGCTCACTTTTTTCTCTGTTCACAGAAACACTGACTGTGTTTAGCCAATGTATCAAAATGCACACCAGTGTCTGGTTGTTGCTGAATGCACACCTGGGGCCAGGTTGGGTCACTTGACAGGGTTGCCGCCTTTATAGTGTGAGTTGCCACACTGCAAGCTGTGCTGGGCCACAGGTCCAACATGTCTGATTTAATGCCAAACCAGACTCTTAAATGTTCTGATGATATTAACCTGAATATGTTGAAAGATACAGCTGTCATTTGCAGAAAAGAATAAAACCCGAAGTCCACATTTTATGGCCTTTTAGTATTTGCTGTGACTTATGGCACAATACAGGATATCTTGCTTGAGTGGAATGGGAGGTAAAGCAAGATGGCTATCAGTTTACAAAATCTAACTGGCCATAAAAATATTTTCTTTGTTTTGGAGAGGTAAAACCCTACCATGCAGGACTGACAATTTCTCCCACTTTAACACACTAGCTGAGAAGGTAATAAAAGCTCAAGGCCAGATTTTCAGCAGGTTATCTTCATCTGCTCCATGGTACATGACAAAATTCTTGCCAGGTTTAAGTCATTTTTTGAACAAAGATATTTTCCTTATTGCAGGCAAGTCTTTCACCACTCACAAAAGGTCAAACTGTAAACAAGATTGCTTAGCACAGACTGGCTGTAAATGTTATAAATCACAGGACATGGATTAATCCGCTGTGCTGACCAGAAAGCAATACCCATATCTATTTTATGAGCTGATGTCTAATATAATGACCTCCACCAATCTTCGATAGCTTACATGTGTATTTCCACTTTTGATTTCCTCCAGAGAGCTTGCAGCTACCAGAAGGTGTATAACTACTGACATGCAAATTTTCTCACACAATCACCATTATCAGCATTTTGTCTACGAATTAGTACAAATCCCACCCTCATTTACATTGCTCCTGTACTCTCCAATGTTTATGATTTCAAGACAATATCCAAATTTAACATCGTTATGCATACTAACCACAGAAGAGCAATCATTGTTAAAAAACAAACAACAAATCCCATAAATGAAGTAGGACCTCACTGTGGCCTTCCAATATTTGAAAGGAGCATATAGTAGACAGGAGGGGGAACAGCTGCTTACAAGAGTGCATAGTGATAGGATAAGGGGGAATGGTTTTAAACTGAGACAGGGGAGGTTTAGGTTGGATATTAGGAGGAAGTTTTTCACCCAGAGGGTGGTGAGGCACTGGAACAGGTTGCCAAAGGAGGCTGTGGATGCCCCATCCCTGCAGGCATTCAAGGCAGGCTGGATGTGGCTCTGGGCAGCCTGGTCTGATGGTTGGTGACCCTGCACATAGCAGGGAGTTGGAACAGTATGAGCATCGTGGTCCTTTGCAACCCAGGCCATTCTGTGATTCTATGATCTAACACCAGCTCCTAAAAAATCACAAAAGCTTAAATCCTTGATTATTCTCTATAATGTACCAGACCATGATTTAATTCCAGTAACTTCACAGTCAATTATAAATAAAAGATAATAAAACACAATGACATGTAGGAAGTCAACAATGTCCTAATTATAAACTAATCAAAAGACTCAAAATCAATAACTGGCTTTGAATGGGGTCCATACAACAGACCACCAGCAGCCTGCATAATCCAAATTACACCTATAGACACTACAGACACTCTCTGTTTCATACTGGAGCAGCCTTTATGGGGGTGCAGTAAGACAGGTAAAATGTAAGCTGGCCCTAAGTTATGATTTGGTGTACACAATATGGGTATCAAGGTCAGTTTATGACAGCTGGGAGTTGTAAATTGTTTGCATGTTTTCTTTGTTATTTAAACTTATAGTGCTGGTCTCTAATGCCCCATCAGGGCAAATGAACGCAACAACATTTCTGCATATCATGCACAACCTACCTACAGCAACAGCCCACCTGTGACACGGCACTCTGAGGCAACAAACAGTGGTTCACAGGACTAAGAATGCAGGACAAAACCTCACAAAGCAAGAAAATCAGAAGCACCTAGCATTGTCACACGGTCCATTAAAGTCCCTTACTAATTTGTTATACATCTGCCAGACAAACATCTTTAAGCCCATGGAACAACAAAAGAGTGAGCTGAGAGGGAATATAATGATTTATCCTCACTTTGGACTTACAAGTTGCCCTGAACAATTCTGGTACATATCACTTCTTATTCTGTTCTCCTTCTTATTGCAGTTCAAATTTTAACCATTTTAATGATTCATGGCAGTGAAAATTTTTGGTGTCTGATGCCAAATACACCTATAAAAGCTCTTTTTTTAAAAGCAGTCTTTAATAGCTAAAGAAATCACAACTACCTGCAACAGCATAACCTTAGATTTCAAAAAGGAGGAAACATTCATCAATAATGCAATACTGTACAAGATTATTAAAAAAAATTGAGAGAGAGCATTTAGGAATTTCTTAAAACGCATATTGTCCATGAAACTACAGGAAACAACACACTTAAAATAGTCACATATATTTATACTCTTTTAACTTGACATTATTGAATAATGTTGAATCAAACTAATACAATATTTTAAATGAAATTTAAAATGATATTTTAAAGATAGCAAAGGCCAATGACTTGAAACTATCTTTAAAACAAACAGAAAATTGCAAGGAATTCACAGGAAAGTATATGAATTTAGGCAGGCAGATAATATCCTTAAAAAGACCGTATCGGTGTAATAGAAAGAGGGTGTTAATTATTACTGCACTTATACAGGAGTAAAGCAAAAGCAAACAAGTGAGAATTTTTCATCATTAAGAATGTAAGAATTATGCCATTCCAACTTCCTTATATTTTTTGGTCTCTGTCCGGTATGTTTGTTACCTTCCCTACCTGTGCATTGATACAAACACCTGAGCTGGCAAGAAAGTAGCAAGAATGGCAGAGAGAAATCCAGGCTTCTCAGATTTATTCCAGCTGCTTACATAATACATTTATTTATTTGATTTAAATTAATTCTCATCCACATTTATTTGCCTAAGTAATTTGCATATAGTCATTAATTAATTTTATTAGAGCACATTCTTTAAGATGTCAGTTATTTAACCACAGATTATGGACATGAGTGTTGCCGGTCTGACTTTCATTCAGACCCTGGAAATGAGTGATGGCTTCGTTAGTCTCATCTGACCTGTCCTTGACTTCTATGATTCAACTCTGCTAACATCAACAATTTCACTTTGCAGAAGATAATTTTCTGCTCTGGTAAAAATGACTGTGTCAGATAGCAATACCACCTGAAGCATTAATGCTGACTTGAACTCCGCCGGCTGCCTGAGACAAGTAAACCATGGCTCAATCTTTGCTCAGTGCAAACAGTAATGTAAACTGATGTCAAGCTGTGCTTTGTGCCCTATTACATGGGATGATAAAGGCTGAAAGCATTAGCAACAAAACCTCATCTCCATCCAAAAGAATAGGAATGTTGCACACAATTGTCGGAAGCCACAAATGGATCAACTAATGTAGTGTGCGTATTTACAAATACATGTATGTCCACACAAACATGCACACATACACACTCATCCATACAAGCAGAATAAGCAGAAATGTTGAAGCTGATTCAAAACAATTCATCTTGGCTATTTTCGGTAATCATCTAAATGTGCTGGCAAACATCAAAGGATTTCTCACCTGTGGCAAATGTAACTGGAGCCCCTCACTAGGAATGGGCTGTCGAGATGGAGTCTGGTCCAGCTGCATGTTAAACAAGGATGCCAGGGCTGACTGAGCAGCCCGAGCTTTCGCAAGCTTTTTATTCCTTCCCGATCCTTCAAATGTTTGCCCATCCACAGCGACAGCCATGACAAAGTTTTTGGCATGGCTCTCCCCGCTCTCTGAGAGAAACTCATACTTCAGGCCTGGCCGGAGCTCATTCAGGATCATTACAGGATTCTTCCCACTCGCGGTCGGGTATGGCAACGATGCAGGGAGAGGCAACTGAGTAAGGCTACTTGCCACAGCAGCTGATGGCAGACCATACTCCCTGCTGGAGCCAAAGGAGCCATCCCCATTGGACCCTAGGTAAAAGGAAGCATCAGAAGGAACTGGAGTTTCAAATCCATTGAAAAGCGTGTCAGGAAAGTCTGCCTGGTCAGAGGTGAAGTCCGTGTTGACAGAGAGAGTCCTCCCCATGGCCAGGTGTGCTTCTGATGCATTTGGGAACTGGACAAATGACCGCAGAGCCTTCTCAGCAGCGTGGAGCTTGGCTTTCTTCTTTGTGGGGCCAGAGCCCTCAAACACCTGTCCGTTAACCTCAACAGCCATCACAAACATTGGGGCATGAACTGGCCCCGTCTGGGACAGCAGCTTATACTGTAAACCAGGTTTGATCTCATTAAGTTGCATCAGGGCATTCTTTGGCAAAACAGGACCTGGTGTTTTCTTCCTCTTCTTAGGGCGAAATTTGGAGTGGCCATTGTTGCCTTCCTCCAAAGGCCGCTTTCTGCTGCTGCTGCTGCTGCTGCCACCATTGGAGAGCTGAGCCCCCTCCCCGGTGCCTTGTGCACTGCCATCCTTGGGGGGAACGTTGTCCATGTTGCGGTTTTCTTTAACATCAGTGCTGCTTGAACCTGCGGTGCCCAGAAAGAGTAACTTACAATGCCTTTGTTGCAGGATCTTGTAAATGCAAAATTTATAGATTCCTTTATCTCTCTTTGTAATTGGTTAAGTGATGTGTGCTCACAGATCAAAGCTTTTGCAGCATAAATGGAGAGCAATACCTTTTAATAACAAAGAACACATTCAAGACTTTCAAATTTGCTCTTGATACTTTCATACAACAATAAAACACGGAAGCTTTTTTTTCAACAAACTGATGCTGAAATAAAATTTTTACTCATAAATTACATTTGAAGTGAAAAATGCCTTAAAACAGAAAAACATTGTATTATTTGTAGGATAAACTATCAGTAGTAAAATAAAAATGGATATTTCAGACCAATACTAGGAGATTTATATTTAATTATACTTTATTCTTATTTTATTCATATTGCATTTCTGTCTCACATGATTTTATTTGCTCAATTCAAGAAATAACATAAATAAAATCTGAGTCGTGAAAAACAGAGCAGTTCTTTGTTAGCTAGGCACCTTGACTGAAAACTGTATGTTTTGCTTCTCTGTAGCTATGCCATATTCTCCAAATTCAATCCTTTTTTTGCTCTTCCCAGTCTTCAACAGAGGCTAGCATAGAGCGCAGCTCTTCTCACAGCAACTCTGACCCTTTAGCAGCATACACTGAACACAGCTGTTAAAAAATCCTGTGTCTAACTTAGGCTGCACCAGAAAACTACTATACATATGTTTTCACACAGCCTTTGATTGAGAAACCTTTTTTTGCCATTTACATGCAGTGTTTAAAGTTCTTGCAAAGTAAAAAACTGCTCTCTCAGATTTTAAAACAAATAATGAAGATTGTCTCTTTAAGACTACACAGAACACAAAATGTGTGACAAAATCTACACAATCACAATGATGCTATTTTAATGGGGAAGAAAAACAATGTGGTATTGCAGCATTAATGATTAATGCAATAATTTATTTTCTAACTAGAAAATTGGGGCAGTGATAATGTTCGATATATATTTCAAGAATTACACTTGCTGTAACGGGAAAGATCTCATTTTTACTCTGATTAAAAAAAAGAATGAAATGACTTATTTGTGCTTTATAGCAACATTCATGAATGAAAAGGCAAATTTACTTGGTCAAGTGTTTCTAACTCTTCTGTTCCAAGACTTCAGAATATCTAGTACTATATTAAATTCACAGTGATAATAGGAAATAAATATTTATTGAAATTGGAGCAAATGAAGATGGAAGATCTCTTCTCAACAAATTTCAAATCATGCTTTCTTAAGTATTCACTACCCTGCACACATCACTTAGCCCAGCTTACAAAGCTGATGGAATAGTTACTAAATTTTCATTTATAACATCCTCCAGCAAAAGCTCGATAGGTTACTCCTTTCGGTGCTCAAAGAGAAAAAAAAAGAAAAAAGAGAGATGAAAAAAAAAAATTCCTAACGTAGAACATCTTTTGTTAGATTTCAGTAGTGTAACAAGGAACTGTACAGTATTTAACACTGAATTCCAGTCAAATACTGTACAGAAACATGAAACATTCTCGAGTACTTCATAGCTAGAAATCTGCTAAATTTAATAAAGAATCTCTTGTAATATTCAGCCACAAATTATACTGTCTGCAGAACATGCTGTGTGGAGACACAACAGTCAATACAGTGTTCATGTTTATCTCTCCTTACCTTACTACAGTGAAAGAATTTAAAGAAAATAGAACAAATTTTTTTAAACTTCCTTACATTGATTTTTCACCTAAAGTTGTAATCTTCAGAAGTTATCTAAAATTATCTATAACAGTGCTTTTCAAACATTGTTCTTACTAGAAGCAACATAAATTTCCTGCAGAGCAACGTAACTTTTCAGCTAAACAGATTTCTTCATTCAGTTAAAGCCAAAAAACAGCTTCTGTTTGCATTTTCCTCTTTATAACGAGTGTCTGTGGAAGCCACGTAAGGAAAATACGAGCTGAGCAGACAGCAACTGAACATACAAAGAGAAGTTTTATTTCCAAGTTCAACAGCTGGAGGAACTATTTAGTCAATTTCGTTACACAAGTACTGGAAATCATGTCCTGTTAAAGAGGGAGGATTTGCAGGGGGCAGGAAAGAAACTCATATGCTTACTTTGGTTTAGAAAAGAAAAAGAAGGGAAGAAAACTGCTCCTTGCCTGCAAGTTACCAGGCATGTTAACTTTAGAGAATCTGTAGGGTGGAAGAAACTAGGAGAGAGAGCAAGTGGGGAGCAAGCAGCCAGTGTCAAACTCCAGACACTGTGCAAGTAGGCAGATTTTCACATCATTAAGATGATCCAAATCAAAACCCTGCACATGGTGGAAAGAAAAAGTCTTTCTCTGTGAACCAGAGGGCTCTGGTTTGTTTCATCCCATTAAGTGCTGAACTGGAAGAAAGAACATCTGTTTTCCAGGATAAGGGAGAAGATTTCCTTTCAGAACTTTCCTTTAGTCCGTCCTGCTCAGCAGCTGTGAGTTCCCCTAATTACCTTTGGGCTGAAAAAGAACTGACAGGTTAGTCAAAAAGTAGTATTAGCTAAGACCACCTGCTAAAGTCAGAGAAGTCACCTTTCATACTCTTTCTCATATTTAGACATCCTGAACTTCCTCCATTCCAGCTCCTCCCTGCTGTTCAGAAAGGGCTCTCATTCCACCAGGCCTCTATTGCAAAGCCTTATCATGGTGGAGGACTTCAGAATGGGCTTACTACCTCATCTAGCTCAAAAGCTAACTGACTGCCTGCGGGGCCAATAGCAGACCTCAAAAGAAGAGTAAAACCAGAACCAAGACCCCAGCACAACCGCAGAGAAATCTCCAAGCTTTCAGGGTGCTACAGCTCTTGAAGTGTCCTTGAGGGGGCATGATGGGGAGCTGCAGATGTCTTTTTTTCCCCCATTTTTTCTAATTGCTTTTCAAGACCATACATACTCTTGGTATCACTTCTGAGTTTCATTATACACTGAATGAAAACATATCCCATTGCTTGCTTTGAATCCCCATCTGCTAATCTCACCTAATATGTTGTTTTAATTTGTTGATTTCTATATGTTATGGTTCTAATAACAGTAATGCTCCTGATTATGCATGTATATCAAGCGTTTCAACCTTGTCACCCCCCATCCACCACTTTTTGAGCAGAAATCCATTGGGTGTTAAGGAGCAGGACACACTGTAGATTTACCTTTTTGCCGTATTTTGCACTCTTTTTTGTTCTGTTAACACTTTGTTTTAGAGACCATAAGACTCTGAGATGTCTCCCACACACTTCGAAGGGAATGAGAAACCCTGAAATCTCTGTCTGACTCAGGATTCCATGAAGGTAGGAGCAGCAGTACTTAAAATTCTGCTGCTCTACACCAGAGTACACAGAAGGCACTGACCATCACTCCATGCACTTTCTAAAACACAGCTCAGCTCATTTCATGTGTCTGATTTGGTGTGCTGCCAGTATCACAGCTAAAACAAGGCAGGAGAACTGAAATTGTAAATGTTAAAACATTGTCAAGCATGTACAGTAATTAGGAGAGGTCTGATGGGAAAGAAGATTACCATCTGAACTATTAAAAAAAAAACAAACCTCTCCATCCAGTAACAGACATTTTCCTTTTTTTTTTTTTTTTTTTTTTCCAATTTCTTGCAGTTGACAACGAGATTACGTACACAGTCTTGATAGATCTAACAAACAAAACACAAGATTTATAAAAGTAACTAGTGCTATATTTTATATATGTACATGTATGCTGGAATTCAAGAAGCATCCGGACAGTTCTCAGACATACGGTCTGATTTTTGGGTGGTCTGACATGGAGTTATGAGTTGGATTCATCTTTATGGATCCATTCCAACTTGAGATATTCTATGATTCTATATATGTATGTATATTCAAGTCTATAAATTTTTCAGTCTTTAAATTCTCAAGTACTGAATACTTTAGGCAGCCTTTTCAAGTTGATCACAGCCGTTGTGTATTCAGCTCTTTGAAGCAGCATCAATATAGATACAACATCTGACAACAGCATCCTGCTTTATTAAACAGAAAAGCTACCCATGATTTAAAAATAAGATATTTTTCCTAATACTAGCCTTCTGGACCTCAGTACAAATGTCCTGATGGCAGGATACTGAGGTATCTTTCACTGCACAACATGCACCATTGGCAGACAATCAAACCTCACACAACACCAGATTATTCAAATGAAAAAGCTCAAAGAACTCATTATCACATTAGCCAACATTAAAATGTTGTATGCTACTAGCTACATGAAATGTCTTCTGTTAGAAATGCTCACTTGATGTATTGTACTGTCTTGGCCTTCAACCTTTCTAATTGTCTGGCTTTTTCATGTCAAAATGATTTTTATTTCCATCAAGTCTCACAATGATCTGCCTACAAGAATTACACAGAAGGCTCTCATCCTGAGAGTTCTGCACAAATCTGCTGTCAAGATAACCCAGCCTACCTTGGGCAACCTTATATCCTGTTGCTAGCTCTTCTGTGAGGTAAAGGAATTTGCAGAAAAGCAGCTAAGACACAGTACACCTACAACCCAGGATGGGTCTTACACGCCACTCAGACTGGGATGCATAGTACTCATAAATAGTGTCAATGCAGTATACCAAACTATTTATCAAAACAGGAAAATATTTTGTAGACATAAGTTATAACTGGACTAGCACATAATCATGTATACTTCAAAAACACTTTTTACTCAAAAGCTCTTAATTATGCTTATATCCTATATTTAAAAACATACAAAAATCATTTTAATTCATGCTTCAAAGTTCCTTCAGTCATCTCTGTGGCTTATGAGAAAAAGTAACCTTTGAAACGACTGCATAATTCAGTAGTGTAAATAAACATCTTACTCATGTTTTCTTCATCATCTACATCCATTGTGAAATACTTCTGATGGTTTTTTTGGCTGGCAGAGACTGCTGCTGTCTGAAAAACAGGAAGTGGAATATTTAAGCTTTAATATAACCAACGTACAAGGTAAAGCACTAGATCTCCTTGAAAAGCAGAGGTCTGGGCACTAATTTTGATTTGGACTCTCCATGGCTACTTCTGTAAGCGAAAGTATATGTTGCAGAACTGCAAATTCAACAAAGTTTGCAAGAATTTGTTTTCTGAATAGTGAACTTGTGAGAGGTAAATTATGTTTTTCCAGTATGTGACTGTGTGGTTCCAGTCTTGGTGGAATCTGGCTAATTTCACCTATGACCTGATACAAGATTCTGTCACAGCATTTGTGATGACCACAGCCCAAACATCAGTGTACACTATATACCCCATAATTGCCTTAGGTATAAATCACGACGAGTCTGTTCTTCACCTTACTGACCACTGAGAATGGGCCTATCTTGAAGCTGAGAATTGGTTTATGTTACCACTTGTACAGTAAGAACTCAACGAAGATTTATTTGTGAAAGCAATACCATCAGGGGCCAGGATATCTGTCTTGACATGGAACAGAATGTATGTCATTTTGAAATCCATCCTAACGAAAAACCTGAAACTGTATTGATCCATATAGGAAAAGGCTGTGTTTACATGAGGATGCACTGCAATTTTAATGTGTTTAATATTGATACCGTAGATACTAGAACTCATGCTAATCCTTGTATTTGTAACTTCACCAAAATAACAGGGTGTGATTTTACATCTATTGTACCTGTCACCTCATATCAGCTACTACAATCTGATTACACACAGATCCAAGGTTTACTACCAGTTCATATTGGAATGAATATTGCAATGGTGAAGTTCTTACAACGTGATGACCTGAAACAGTTATTGAAGTAATCCAAAGAGAATGGACAAAGAACTCTGATCACAGCAGACCACAATGTGAAGGAAATATATTGAATAATGGAACGGGCAAAGAGAGATGGAGAACAACAATGGTGGGATGTTCTTTTAGATGGTCACCTGCTGCAACAGGGCTTTGCAATATGATACTGCATCCTACTGTGGTTATTTTGATGTTATGCCTGATCTGCTTACTCTTAATAGCAATCTTATATATTAGAGTTTGGAAAATAGCAAGATGATTAGTTCTAATACATTATTGCAGTCAATTAGCAAGGCAGGCTAGAAAGATAGCTCTCCTATATTAGAAATGTTTCGTAGTTTGTGCAAAAACAAAAGAGGGTAAAAAGAAAAAGAAGGGAAAATGTGAGAGGTTTGTTTTTGCAGTAGAAGCTCCCAATATTTTCTGTATGTACTATAGGCCTTCACTAAACTTATAACCCTCGTGAAATAGCTGTTTTTCTTCCACTAAGAAAGTTGCTGAACAGAGTAAAAAGTCAAAGATCTGGAGCATTCTGACTGGGATAGAATTGACTTGGGTACAAGATAATGCAAATATGCAGGGTTGGGAGAGAGCCCAGCACAGGACAGAACAGACATGCTCACTCTTGGAAATATTGCCCTCCTATCTCCATGGGAAAATACAAAACATATCAAAAAACAACAGGTTGGTAATGGACCTTATATGGAAATGTCGGGGGACAGTGTCGGGGAGATTGTGAGCTGAGACGCTGAGCCAGTGAGCGAGTGCCAGGAAAGCATTACCTGCGTCGGATTTAGGGTACTGAACGGAATGAATTTCGCTGAGCAGTGCGCAATTTCTCCCTTGCCAATAGGGGGCGCGCGTCCGTTATTGAGATAATGATAAACTTCGCTGCTATCACTAAGACCTTTGCCTAACCTGAAATTTTTGGCTCTGAGTGTTTCTCACGAACTACAGCTTCTTTTTTTTTTTTTTTTTTTTTTTTTTTTTAATCTGAAGGAGGATATAAAATATTTTATCTCACTACTAGCTAGTGGTGGTGGGTTGTATGGGAACTGCTGAGTCACGGCCTGAACCTCTGATTGATCACCTGAGGCGAGCCATGAGTCAGCCAGAGGAGCACAGGTGAAGGCAATTCCTAGACCTATTTAAGAGCTGGCTACCAGAGGGGAAGGATCTCTTCTGGAGATCACCTCTCTTGGTGTTTTCTGGTGAGCTCAGCCAAAGGGTAAGCTCTTCCACTTATTCTCTTTTTGTGATCATTGTCTACTTTGCCTAATTCTCTTGATTATATTGTGATTATAACATCTTGATATCTATTGATTATACATGGGTTTTTTTGTTGTTTGTTTTTTTAAGGATGACAATTTTCATGAATTAAATGAAGCAATGCTCTTCCCATGGGGAGCCACCAGTATGTCTCAACATAAAATTAATGTCAAATCCATTCTGCAGGTTAACATGCAGGTAATTCAAGCAGTCAAGATACTGACAATGCAGTTGTTTACCCAGCACGATACTGATGTACATTTGTTTTTTGTACATTATTGTACAAAATTTTTGTATGTACAAAAATTTTGTACAATAATGTACAAAAAAACAATGTACATTACATACAAAAATTTTGTACATTATTTTGGTTAAAACTAGAGCTGCTATTCCTCTTTAAATTGAGATGATAGATGTAAGCCCAACATCAGCTGAAGGACAGAATGAGTAACATAGTCTTCTCTCCTACACATGAGTTGTGCTCATTTCTTATTATTAATCAAAACATTCAGACTATGTTACATATAGATTATCTGGCTTTGGGAAAACAATTTTACTAACCACTGAAACTTCTGCTCTTATACTCAAGAGACACAAATCTAAAGGTGAATGTAAGCATCTAACATAACAATGTAATACATTCAGCATTTTGCTTGTAAGAAAGCAACACTTTTAACCTAATCAAAAGCACTCGTTAGAGGGTGGTTTGTTTTGTTGCTTTTTTGTTGTTGTTTATTTTTTTTCTTCACAAAGAAGAGTGTAACAAGACCAACAACAAAGTTCCTCCATACATTTGTCAGGGGCAGTGCAAACTTTCAAGTGGCATGAAATTAAAATAATAGGCTTACACACACTTTTTCTCTCAAGACTCCCAGGAGCACCTAAAACAAATCACAGGATTTCCTCCATTTCCAGCCCCCCCCCCCCCCTCCAATTCAAAGATGGTATGTACAAAATGACTATATTATCTCTATTTTGCATACATAATGGCTTTAGGTAAACCGTGGGTTTCTGACTGGCAATCTCTCTTTCCAAGCCTCTGTGATCGTTCACATTGCGTACTACAATCTTTCCACCGGCCTATAACAAATCCTGTTTTCCATTTAATGTGTGTAATTTAAAGAGCGTTTAAGCCCATCGCTCAGGCCTGGTAAAGAGGCATGCTCACATCTGTATGCTTATGCTCTACACACATGTTCTCTTCCCTCCATCTGCTCATCCCCAAAGAAGACTGTGACTGTTGTCATTTGGACTTCAGTTGCCTCTGGATTACATGCATACACTGGGAAAACATCCCACTTTTTTAATGGGGCAACTAGTAAGCTTCTAAATAAGAAATTGTAGATTTTCTTATTAAACAGTATGTGCTACTAATAAGGCTAAAACTAACACTGTCAATTGCATATAATATGTACAGTATTGTGTACTGTTACATACAATAATTAAGAGGAAAAACTTACCTGTACTAACAGCAGAAGTAACAGTGATTCTGTGAAGACACAGCTCAGGTAGCACAGTCAAAGTATACCTGAAATCTATCTATGGAAAGGTTTTGGTTTTTTTTTTTCAGGCAAAAGAAAATAATATGTAAAATGACTGTGAAAGCCCAGGTGTTTTTTTTTTTTATCATGGCTGTGCATATTTAATGACAAATCAACTCATGAACACACCAGCTATTTTGGAATAAGAATTAAATTCTAACATCTCCGAAGTGTTGCAAGCATGTTGCTCATAGTGCAATGTTCAGCTTGGAAACAAATTAATCTCCCTCTCCCAGCCTTACTGACATATACTGTACATGTGTATACAGTACATCCTATAAACTATGTACTTGTTAATGATCTTCAGGATTTTAAAACACATGCTCTTTCCTTAAATCTCTCCAAAAAATGGTGACTCCACCATCTTCCTGGACAGCCTGTTCCAACTTCTACCCACTCATTTAGAGAAAAAGTTCCTCCTAATAAGTAACCTCAACCTCCCCTAGCACAACTAAAGCCATTACCTCATGTCCTACTGCTGTCACATGGGACAAGAGACCAACCCCACCTCTCCACAACCTCCTTTCAGGCTGTAGTAGAAAGCAATAAGGTCTCACCTGAGCCTCCTCCTCCTCACACTGAACAATCCCAGCTCCCTCAGCCACTCTCCATCAGACAGAAGGTGCTCCAGACTCTTCATAGCACCGTTACCCTTCACTGGACATGTTCCAGGGCCTTGATGTCTTTCTTGCAGTGAGGGACCCAACACTGAATACAGTGCTCGAGTTGCAGCCCCAGTGTTGCTGAGTACAGAGTGATGCTCACTTCCCTGCTCCTGCTGGTTGCTCTATTTCTGATACAGGCCAGGATGCTGTGGGCCTTCTTGGGCACACTGCTGGCTCATGCTCAGACAGCTGTCAGGGATGTTAATCCCCTGATCCTTTTCTTTCGCATAACTGTCCAGTCCCACCTTTGATGATCCTTGGTTTGTTGTGACTAACGTGCAGGACCTGGCATTTGGTCTTGTTGAACTTCATCCCACTAACCTCAGCCCAGTGATCCTGTCTGCCCAGATCCCTCTGTAGGGCCTTCCTACCCTCAGGCAGATCAACACTTCCTTCCAGCTTGGTGTCATCTGCAGTCTTACTGAGAGTGCACTCAATTCCCTCATTCAGATCATAAATGAAGATACTAAAGAGGGTAACTTCTTTAACTATTAATTCAAACCAAAACATATTATTGTTTAAAAAAGAAGTGTTTGAAAAACAGGGATGCAAGATGCTTCTAAAAGCACAATACTCCAAAGAAGGTGATGCTTTTTAAGCATAGGAGTATAATAAATACATAAGTAAGCTAATTATTAGAGCAAGGACTGGGAACGTTGTTGAATGATACAGTTTCCTTCTGAGTAAAGAATCTTCTAGAATAATTTATTTTGGTGTGTACGAAACAGTAAAATAAAATACTCCCAGAAAATAAAATGCTTAGAGGTATCAGGCAGTCAGGGCATTCGTGTCCTATTGAATTACTAAGGCCTAAACAGTAGGCCTTGAATCAAAGTTGACCAATACATAAGTCTCACAACCCAGCGTTACATATTATTAGTATTCGGTCATTAGCAAAACATGTATGATCATTAGCGAAGTATGCAACTTGGACAAAATGTCTCACCAGAAAGAGATAAGTAGCTTAGATAAAGCACTATGAAAGTGTACTAACCTTTCCTTGCTTAGAAGCACAGTGTCAAGGCCAACGAGCACACAAACTTCCTTGGTTCTTTCTTGAACCCTGGCCAGGCTTGAGGTGGAATCCAAAGAGGAAGAATGAAACCAGCTGTTTCTGCCTGCCGTGTAAACTTGTTTATTCAACAATACAAAAACTGGACCCGCTTGCAGCAAAGTTGCACCTCCCAGTTGCCAAGAAAGGCTCTCCAAAACTTTGCTGTGGCCAGCGCTGCCCAGTGACTGTGGAGCTGGGTGGTGGTAAAGTATTAGGGTAATGAATCTTTCTTAATCACTACTGCTAACCTTCTGTAGTAATGGTTAGGCGCATTGCCTACTCTGTTTTAGCATCATAGAAGAACCATAGAATCATAGAATCTTAGAGTTGGAAGGGACTTCTGAGGGCCATCCAACTCCCCTGCAATGCACAGGAATACCACAGCTAGATCAGGGTGCCCAGGGCCTGATCCAGCTTCGCCTTGAAAGTCTCCAAGGATGGGGCATCAACCACAACACTGAGCAACCTGTTCCAGTGCTTCACCACCCTCACTGTAGAAGATATTTTCCTCACATCTAAGCTTAATCTAGCTTCCCTGAGCTTGAAGCCATTTTCCCTTCCATCACCGCAGACCTTGCTGAAGACTCTGTCCCGTTCGTTACTGTAGCTCTCCCCTTTTGATACTGCTACTGTCTGTCGTTCAGTACCACAGCAAGAATAAATGTAAACTAGCAGTAACAGAATTTGCTGTAGGCTAATGACAGTCTGAACATTTGCTCTGCACAGCAAACTCATCCAACACAATGCTGCTGGCTGCACATCGGACATTCCAAGCCGTTCTGATATCATATCCCTCAGTTTGCAGCTCAGGTGATCAAATCTGCTCTAACAGCACCATCTACTGTTACTCTATGCAAATAACTGGTTCTACATTCAATGTTCCATTGACCAAGCAAGCCTGGAGCTCAGCTCAAAATAAGAAAAAAACTTACGACGCAGAATTGTTTTACAGTAAACTATTTCTGAACATATATTTATTACGAAGTTTTGTTTTAGCCATCCACCATCCTTCGTAAGAGCCTTCTTCAAGGGCTAAATTTTTAATTTTTAACGTACATTATTTCTGAAAGATTCCTTAAATATCCACAATTGTCAGAAACATACTTAAGATGTGTTTCCTCAGAAAAAGTTGTAGTCATTCAGAGAATAGAACTGAGAAATCTAGACCTCTGATTAAGTAGTATTCATATTTTTGTCATAATTTAAAAGATTATAGTTGCAGCTGTTGAATTAACCCAATAGTTAATTGGAAAATAAACTTGAAAGGCTGTTAAAGCAGGTTAAAAAAAGCCCCAAACACACTGAAACTATTTAAAAAGTCAATCAGGTAGGGAAATAGTTGGCTTCAGGGACTGAACTTAGAAACTGGACTGATTTTCTCCTTCCCCATTACATTCATTGATTAAGCTCAAAATTGTTGGACTTGGTGATCCCCAAAGGTCCCTTCCAACCTCTGTGATTGTATGATTTTTCTAGAGCCACGCACAGCACCACATCATCTCTTGGCCAGGCACCAGGGCTTCACAGCTGTTGGGTGTTCAGACATGGGATAAATAGATTTTGCTGCAATTTAGCAATCAATTTTATTATTTTTTTAATTGCATTGCATTGCACTGCATGATGCTAAACATTGAGCTGACTGGATTTGTGATTACTTGTGATCCTGCAGCAGCAAAAATGTGCTTGGAGTGGCAAAAAGCAGGGAGAAGTGTGAAGAAGATGTGTTGGTTTTAAAAAAGCGGGAATGAAGATAAAATGGCAGCAGTGATGAACAAAACTCACCGGTTCTGAATTCTGTGGTTCACTAAAACAGTACTTTATTTGAAGGACACAGTTTAGGGTGCATGGGGAATGGGTTGATGGTTGGACTAGATGATCTCAGTGGTCTTTTCCAACCTTAATAGTTCTATGATTCTATGTCATCTTTACATATTTATTTTATTAACACAGACTGAATACAAATTTTTGGTTAAATGGCTAAGAACTTTTACGTAAGATGAGCATCAACTTGATATATTTGTGTATTTCTTAATATTCTCTATATTTTCAAATTGTTTTGATTGGTTGTTCTTGAAATGGTTTAGTGCACCAACTTTTTAAGTATTGAATGACTATGCCAATACATTAAGATGAAATATCTCCATCCTATCATGATAAGCACGCATCAATTAAAATACGAAGCACCATGCTATATATTTATAAGTATTGTCTGCTTACCTTTTTAATTATTAGGGACACATGCTGAGTCTGCAACCTGCAAAAAGAAAGAACACAGAGCAATTTTATTTTCACAGATGCAACTCCTGGCCTTAAAAGGGACAAATTTCTGATTTGTGAGAATAAACAGTAAAAATTTGCACATAAACAATAATCAGCAGTATAACAGTCTCAGATGAAATCCTCTTGTAACACCAGCAAAGAGAGCAGAAAAAACACCATTCTGGATATTCCTGGTCAGGGAAAAAAAACAAAAGGACTCAAATTGCTCAGTATTTGGGCCAAGGAAAGCACCCCAGGGGTACAGGAAGCTGTGATTTTATTTTATTGTTTAATTTCAGTATTAAATTTTATTTATAGTGGCTGATTCTAACCCATACAAACAACATCTCACATTACACATCCTTTTTGAAAAACATCAGTCTCTTGATTATAATATAGACACCATCTTGCATTCTCCAGAAGCCCCTGCAAGACTGGAAAACCCCTCAGCTACCAGCACTAGGAAGGGAAACAAAAGGCAGACTTTGTGAAAGAAAGATACAGGGTAACAGAATGGACTAGCTCTGCAAAAAATCTGTTCTATTTCCACACACATGCACATTAAATTGCATTCTTGCTTAATCGGGAGCAGAATGATTTTGCTATTACAGATGAACTCCTAGGTACAAAAGGACTAAAGTAGTTCTGACATTCAGCAAATTACAGAAGTCATTTTCAAAGCAATAGAGCGTTTCAGTCAAGATGCAATGTTTTGCACAAACACATGTGCAGTCCAGTAGTTATTTAGGGTGGGGGACACAACCTGTACCTGGGACAATATACAGCCACTGCTGTAAGAGATTTTCCCATTTCCATCTTGCAAGTCAAAATTCCACACTATTCCACAGCCCACAAGAGGGTGCTGGCACACTGCAACATCTTTCAGTAAGCAAACTAGATCCAAGTTACACAGCGCAAATAGTACAGCATTTCAATTTCCCAACGCTGCATGGCAGTAATAACAATTACCTAGAAAAAACAAAGCAATAGCATTTTGGTCATACCATGAACTACTAACAACATTCAAAAGCTGAATGCAGTGTCAACTGGAGTCAATTTCCATGCTGCAATAGGCTACATTCAACCACACTGAACTATAAATCAACATACTGTCAATGTTGCATTTATATCCCCTTTCTTATTTCCTCAAACTAGTAGCACCATATGTACAAAAACTCCTTCACTAGTAATGCTAAGAATACAAGCTATAAGCTATATGAAATTCCTGTATTTCTTCTGGCATCACCCAATGAAAAATATATTTTTTAAAGATTTTGTCAAATCTTATTCTACATAAGCATTTCTTTAAATAAAGTTATAATTCATCTCTAGACAAAATGTTAGTAATTTTCCAGTTTTTACATTAACATGAACTGGAGTTGTTTCACAAATCATATTCCTTATTTGTCAAATCACCCCAGCTGATAATTTCATGAGTTTCAAATAAGCTAAACAAGCATAATTCATGAGAACTGGGACTTCAAATGGGTTTACTAAGTGCAAAAAATCCGTGTATATATTGACAGCTGTAGACAATTTCACAGTGTAAGAATAATCCCAAAAGCATGACACATACAGAACAATTATACAGTCCTTACATTATTTAAGAGACCAACAAAATGCAAAATAATCCCAAAGTTTATTATAGCTCTGTGGCTAAAGGCAACAGCCCAAGTCTAGGAAAGGATAGCTGGAGTGGGTTCTGTCGCCTGCTCTGTTACTGCAGACCATAGCAGCACACAGGACCGGGCAAGCTGGATGCTGAAGAAAATGGCAGTTCTGTTTTGCTCTTTTTTTAATAAAAAAAAAAGAAAAAAAAGTTCAATAGCAATGAGCACACCAAATTGTAAAACAACATTCTTCGAATATTGCATCTACATTTCATAGAATCTTAGGATGGTTTGGGTTGAAAGGACCCTTAAGATCATCTAGTTTCAACTGCTATAGGCAGGGACACCTCCCTCTAGACCAGGTTGCTCAAATCCGCTTCCAGCTTAGCCTTGAATGCTTCCAGGAAGGAGGGCTCCAGTCCTGCTGGGCAACCTGTTCAAGTATCTCACCATCCTCACAGTAAATAATTTTTTCCCAATATCTAGTCTAAATCTCCCCTCTTCCAGTTTAAAACCATTTCCCGTCATCCTGTGACTGCCTGCCCTTATAAAAAGTCCTTCCCCAGCTTTCCTGTAGGCCTCCTTCAGATACTGGGGAGCTGCTACAGGGTCCCTCTTTAGAATGAGCCTACTCTTTAGAATGAAGAGCATCAGGTCTCTCAGCTTTCCTTTAATACTCTCCCAGAAAAGCCACATGTTCAGACACCAGTTCAGGCTCTAGGTGCATTCTCTCACCAAGAGATGACTCTGTCTTGAGATGTTATGGCTCCCACACCAAAACCAGCAGCACAAATATGCATATGAAGTTCAGCCTCCAGCACTAATCCTGAAGCCTTGTACAAATCCATCTCTGCTGCATGTGCTGGGTTTGGTGAGGCAAAGATTTTTTGCTGTAGGAATGTAAGAGTTGGCTGGAAAAATAAGACTTCTAACATCTCAAAGCTGTAAACACTCTGAATAGGAAAGAGAGGAGAACAGTCTTTGGCTATAAAAGCAAACCTCTCACATTCCCCACTTCCTACCTGGCTCTGCCTGGTAGCAGCTGCACACTCCATGGTTTGCTCCAGCCATGACGTGCTTCTCTACCATCTTTTGCAGACAGGTGTCTGTTTGCCAGGACTCCTCCAAGCAGCTCAGCACCTCTGAGCAGCAGCTCCACATTGCTACTTCCCAAAAAGCAGTAAACAAATTCCTAGTCCCTGATGAATGGCAGGAAATGCCCTGAAGACAGATGCTGGCACTTGCTTTCTTAATGGAAATATGATTGCCATTTTCATACCTACTGTGACAGAGCAGTAAAACAGACTTGAAAACAGAAGCCATAGAAGAGCTCTTTTTCACCACATGGCTAAAACAAGTAAAAGGCAAAGCAATCACAAGCAAGGAATAGCAAAAGCAAACTAGGTTGGGGATAGCGGGTAGGCAGCACTCACCACAGCTCTGTTTGGCTATCAAACACAGATTTGTTCAGGGACTTCCAAATGAACAGGTTTTCAGAGAAACCACACAGATATAAGAACTGGGAAAAGTGCTTTATCCAGTCTGCCTCCCCACCACCTCCTCCACTCAGTCAACTTCAACTTTAGTCATCAGTGCCAAACGCTCCAGTCACTGAAGACTGTAGAAGATGGAAATCAAGAGACTTCCAAGCAGCTTCATGTCTAAAACAAACAACAGCTGGTCAGTTTATTCACAGAAGAATTAGGAGACATATATAGTGTGACAAAGGATACTTGAAACCTGTTTGAAGAAAGGGATTTAGGACATCTTACAGCTCGGCAGAAAACATTTCAAGCCTTTAACCATATGGTAAGAACTATCAGGTATCAGTGGTCTGATAACTCAAACTTCATTCCATGTACTGCATCTCACATCTACAAACAGTATTTCCAATTACTGTCCCTTTTAAACCTTTCACAGGAGAGAGATACAAAGAAGCATAGGCTGCTAAGGTTAGTTGAGTCCTAACATCTTTGAGAAAAGAGGAAGATTTGGTACACTCCTTAAGCAATGGAGATCTCCTTCCTTGAATGCAATTAATTTTGTGGCTGAGCAGGAGTCAGCATTCCTGTGATCCCAACACTTTCCTGGCTCACTTGATGCAAGGTGAAATCTCATTCTTACATCAGCATTAGATTTCAGTATTGCTGGCTTTCATGGAGCTGTACTCTGTTGCCTCAGCTGAATGATAAGTGGAGAACACCAGGAGGATGCACTCAGTCTACCTACAGAGAAGAGCTTTCAGTGCTGTGAAATATGGTTCTGCCAATTAGTGAACATTATGTCGGTATCCACAACCATGCTGGATATCATTTAAGAGAAATAAAGAAAAAAAGCAATCGTGCCTCTTGGCATTTGTTGGAAGAAGCATTTTCTGGAAGAAAAAGGACACCCAATTACACAGATCTCTTAAGTGCCCACACACAAAGGCAGGAGACTCCTACATCTAGAAATGAAACTATTTGCAAGAACCCTACAAATGCAAGATGAGTGCCTGGACACACTCACCACAAGCCATGTGAATAAAGAACAAAAATGACAGTGTCTTTAAGTATTTACTTTCTTATTTGAAAAGTACAGGTAAGCACAGGCATCTCACAAATATCTACCATCACCTGCTCGTTCAGGAAATGATACAGCTGAGAGGCAGAAAGTTCCACTCAAAAATGAACCACTCAGTTCATTTTTGCCCAGCTTACATCTTGACCCAAGTTATTTCAAAAAGTTTCTCAGAGAGATCAAACACAAGCTCAAAAAGATGGTGTATTTTTCATGCAGATACAACTTTTTCCACTGATCTACTTCCTTCTTATCATCACAGCGGCTAGTTATTTATTAATTTACAGCCTTTCAAAACTCAATTAAAGCAAGCATCTGAAATAAAACTTTATTCTTGTCTTTACTATTGTTTAACCTTGCAGACGGCTCAGCACCTTAGCATCACACAGTTGTTCGCTCACACTCACCTCTTCCCAGTGGATGGTGGAGAGAATTAAAAAAAAAAGCAAACAGAAAAACAACAAGTAGAACTCATGAGTTGAGATTAAATTGTCATAGAATCATAGAATCACCAAGGTTGGAAAAGACCTAAAAGATCATCCAGTCCAACCGTTCGCCTATTCCCAGTAGCTCCCACTAAACCATGTCCCTCAACACAACATCCAGCCTTTCCTTGAACACCCCCAGGTTCGGTGATTCCACCACCTCCCTGGGCAGTCCATTCCAGTGCCTGACCACCCTTTCTGAAAAGTAATACTTCCTGATGTCCAGCCTGAATCTCCCCTGCCGTAGCTTGAAACCATTCCCTCTGGTCCTATCACTAATGACACGAGAGAAGAGGCCGACCCCCAGCTCACTACAACCTCCCTTCAGGAAGTTATAGAGAGCAACGAGGTCTCCCCTGAGCCTCCTCTTCTCCAGGCTGAACATTCCCAGCTCCTTCAGCCTCTCCTCATGTGGCCTGTGTTCCAGACCCCTCACCAGCTTTGTTGCCCTCCTTTGAACATGTTCCAGGGCCTCCATGTCTTTCTTGCAGTGAGGGGCCCAAAACTGGACACAGTACTCGAGGTGGGACCTCACTAGTGCTGAATATAGGGGAACAATCACCTCTCTGCTCCTGCTTGCAACACTGTTTCTGATGCAAGCCAGGCTGCCATTGGCCTTCTTGGCCACCTGGGCACACTGTCGGCTCATGTTCAAATTACTTACTAAGGCAGAGAAAAGGAAAATAGTTTTCACTAGGCATATACATATATATACATATATTTATATATATACACGTATATAAATAGAAATGAACATAAGAAGTGATGTACAAGTAACTGTTTGCCACCCACCAACTGATGCCCAGCTAGCCCCCAAACAGCTAGAGAGCAAGATTAACTCCCACCCCCCTCAAAACTCCTTCCACATGATGTCATATGGTAGGGCCACATCAAATGGCCTTGGCTCTGTACAGCACTGCTTAGCAGGCAACAAATCAACACTGCTTTTCTCCTAGAACTGAAACACAGCATCATACCAGGCAATCTGAAGAAAACAATTCCGTCCCAGCCGAAAAGAAAACAACTATTCACACGTTCATTCCCCTGCTTGAACACAAGCAAATACAAGCACACACCAGCTGTTAAGCCAATGCAGCTGGCTGGGATTTTTTGTTGATTGCATTAACTTCTATAATTTGTCCATTGGGCATTTTATACATCACTTTCTCCTTCAAAGAAGGAACTCTTCCCACTCCAAATTCTCACCACTGGCTTCCAAAGAGATAGGTTACAGAGCCTGCCTTCAGTTCAATGCAAACTCTGAACAGCTACCTGGGCTTTGGTCCCCATGCTTTCTCCCACTGTTCCCAGGAAAGAGATGCCTTCACGGCAGATTTTGTTCCTGACCCCATAAAGCTATAGCATTAGCCTAGAGTTGAAGATGTGACATGTTTTAATATATCGACTGTCCAAGAGCAAGTATCAGCTTGCACCCAAAAGTTCAGTGCAACTACATAAGTGCAACTATTAAACAACAGGAATTGGGTCAGCATCCACAAGCAGAAAAGAAAAAAAAATTAAGGATGCTTTTCTGTAAATATCCAGTAATACCCAAGCTACCAACTAGGACTGCTTTAACTGCAGTCATCAAATAGGAGAACATTCAAAGATACTAAACTGTTCTGCAACAAATCAAATGTCAGTTATTTTTTCAAGTATTCTGTCACCAAAAATGGCTTTGTATACTCACAATAAGGAACTTTCCTATTTCCATGGGATCACAACATCTCATTTCTAAGAACAGCTACTTCAGAAGAGAATGTGACTGAAGACAAGAGTTATTCATGCTAGCAAAACACCTTCAACAGCTTTAATCTCACTTTTTTTTCTGATTTCACTATAGCTGATGTTTAAACATTGACTTTTTCATTTTGCTGTTTTAGGCACTAGCCAAATTGAAATAGTACAACAGTACAACCTCAAGAATATGCAGCAACTTTGGAAATACAAGGGAATTTTAAAAATAATTTGAAAATAATTTACCTCTTCTTTAACAGTGCTTTGGAGAAAAGAGCTACAAAAAATAAATTAGTCTACTAATTAGTCTACTACAGTCTGTGGGTGACAACGCAGGCTAGAGAACCCATGGGGAGAGGACAATCCACTTGTCCCAGCCAGTTCTGGTGCTGGAGATCTTCCATCAGGACACCAATGTTCCTGCACCTACCAAGAAAGCTGCAGAAGTGGCTGTCCCTGTTACAGTGAGTGACTGAGGGGTTCTGCTCAAAACATCCCAAAACAGACACCTAGAAAACTTTCAGAATATGTTTAGTGTATCTTTAACACACAGTAGAGGAGTGCAAACCATTCTATGAACAACAGCTGTCTTCAGAACAAACCAGCCTCATTACTTTCATTCTTATTTCCTCCCTAAGGAAGAGATGATTCATGTGAGCCACAGGGATGTTTTACATCCTAATATTAGGCTTCATAAAAATGGCTCAAAAATGCAAGTTCAGTAATGGGATGCAAAATATTTAACACACAGTGTTCAAAAGCAGCATGTTACATCCTGCACTTGGAATATACGATTGTCTCCTCTATCTTCTGCCTCAAGGGAGCAGAAAGCCAACCACAGGGAGTCAGTCCCTGCAGAAGCTAAATAAAGTTTATTACCACAAAAATTACCGTAAAGTTTATTTTCTACTCATAAAGGTGCATTTGGCCAGGAACATTGTGTTCCTGGGGCATAGGGACTGCTGGAGCAATATCTCAGTTACAGGCTTCTACTTTCAAACGTAGACTGCAATGGCAGCTCCTGGTGAAGCCAACTCAGCCCCTGACTCACAGGGATCAGACGGATGAAGCATGTCAACTGCCAGCACCTAGCATGAGGCACAATTGGCTGGGAGCCCCTGGGATGTTTCCATAGCTTCAGAAACAAACGTTTAGTGCCTGATTTAAAAGCAGAGCACTTTGTACAGGGTTCTCTACCTACAACAGAGAAGATTAAAAAACCCCACCTAGTGACAAGATCCAAAGGGTAGGATTGTACCTCCCCCTCAAACAACTGCAGGAAAGACATCTTACATAGCCCAACCCAAGAACTTATATCATTTTATCAGTGAGAAGATTAGAAGGCAACTTGATTGAAGTTTACAATGTGCAAGTAAAGATAAAGCAGCAGAAGAGTGTGCTGAAGCTTCAGTAAAAGGAATATATCAAGATAAAATGTAGAGGCTGGAAACAGAGCTTACCACAGATGTTGTATCTGTACATTCAGAACATATCCTCTGAAACAAATTAGTGATGGTTAGTGATGCTAACCATCCTCCATTCGTCTGCAGTCAGACAACATTTTCTCCCACGGGGGAAGCAGCACAAAAACTGCAACCGTTGAGCACACAAGCAAGGAAGCACAAGCTAAGCACATGAAAGAAAAAATCCGGATTGCAGTCATATCCCAAAAGCCCAAGCACCCAACAACAGCAGTCAGCATTCCGCTGTCACAGCAAACTGCTCAGGCAGACAGAGAGGACATCACTCGGTCACTGAAGGCATGTGATATGCTTTATTTTTAGATTTCTTCCTGAAATAAATGTTATGCTTTTAATGTGGGAAGGTTTCAGAGCTTTTTAATCTCTCACTTTCAGCACACACATTACAATAGCTCTAGACTGCACAAGGAAGCTAAAATACCACTACCGAAAGGTGAATGAATCACACTATTCTGCTGAACAAAGGACCAGGGTGTGATTAGCTAGAGATCACCTTTCCGGGTCAGATTTTTCTTCCTCTGTTTCCCTACTTATGCAGACACCGCTTTTGTGCTCTTAGCGCAGGTAGGGATCATGGGGACCGATGCAGTGAAAGATGGCTAGCTGAGCTACTGGGGAACTGAAAACCAGCAAGGCCTCCCTTCTGCCTAAGTCTCAAGGGGCCAGCTGAGCCCAACTTCTTCCCTTCCTCCATACACCCAAACACCAGCCCACAGCAGTTCCCCCAGATTGGCTGCAAGCGTCCCCCAATCCAAGTGGTGGAGTGGGACAGTGGGAGGAGGGACCCCAGCCTAGCAGCAGGTCCTGTGCCTGCCCCACCGCTGAGATGGGGCAGAGACATGAGGGAAAAAGGGCATTGCAGGAACTGCCTAAACGGTGCTGCACGCTCAGAAACCAGCATCTGATTTTAAAATGGGTTTTTATCTCCTGTGAGGCTGCTACCAGGCTAGCACTGCATGCAGGGAGAATGCACAGCTAAGCAATCCAAACTTGAAATATTCAACATCTCTAAATGAAAGTCTTATTGGCAGAATCTACTCGTATGTTGGCAGATTCAGGATATGTGTGCATCTCATCACTGCAATATTTCTGAAAGAACCAGCTGCTGGACTTCCAAGAATAAATAAGTGCTGTCTTTGACTTCTAAAACCACACTTCTACTGCCCCTCCTCCCCCATAAAAATATGTGTAGATGTGAAGAATTACAAGCTAACTTTTGAGGATGCTCAGCTTCCTCCCCTCTTCAGAGCTTCTGGAAATTTTCTTCAGGATCTGGCAGCTGATGCTGGCACTATCTAGCAATAGTAATATAATAAATAAATAGCAATATCTGGCAATATCTAGCGTCTCTAAGACAAGACTCACTCAAACTGTCTTTTAAAGAGTAGTTCCTTGTATTACTCATTATTACATATCTTTAAATACTTTAAATGAGATCCTGACCAACATCCACTTCACAATTCACCACTTTTGTTGATTTGTGACTTCATATCTTTTCTACTCTTGTTTTACATACAAAAGGAAAAAACATAATCTACAAACTCCTTTTTTTCTTTAATCAAGCAGTAGATAGTAAATAATTAACACTAATTTTCTGATGTCTTTTCATTTTGTACATAAATAAAATTTGATAAATAATTGTCCCGCTCCATTGCTTTTCTTTGGGGCATTTTCTCCACACTTAGAAGAAAGGTCTACCAGCTTTACCTGGAAATGCGTTGAATGAGTACAGAAAGATAACCTGCATAGTCATAATCTATTAAAATAAATCACCATTATCTCCTAAAAAAAAAAAAAAAAAAGTTGTGCATTATCAGTTTACTAGGTACTTGGGGTGTATCAGCAGAGCGTTAGTTACAAGAAGTAACACTGAGCTATCTAGATTTTCACACGGCCTTTGCCAGCATCCCACTCTCAAGAGATGACACATCTTTCAAAATGGTCACTGTTATCAGTCAGCTGGGGAAATAACAGACTTGGAATTAATAACTTGCATAGATAAAAATAAATCTATATGGTATCTGATAGAACTCCATTATCATTAACTAGTTCTGCAGACAGGAGGCTGACTTCCGGAATGAAGGAGCTAGAGAGGACAGAGTTGCGCCAATGGGAATTTTCTGTCTGGAGAAAACTTATCAATTCAGTTCCTCAGAGCAGAGATTTTCCAAATCCAACTGCAGAAGGTCCTGAGAAACTTAATCCAACTTTGATGTTATTCTTGCTTTGAGCAGGAGGTTGAATGAGAGATCACCAAAGGTTTTTCCCAAAGCTGTTTCCTGTCGTTGCACTGGAACGTATTTGACCAGACCTTTGTCGTGAGCTGGTGGCTCAGAACCAGAGTAGACTGGAAACAGCATTAGCGTACCAACCAGCTGTCTTACTAGTGCGCAGGTCATCATTCAGACAGATTCAGGAAGGAAGCAGTAGTACTAGATACAGTGCTATTAGGAACTTAGTGCATAAGGCATACCAAAGTCTTACAGGATCCTGCGCATCTTTCCACCTCAATGAAATTGGTATCATTTCAAAGGACAATGCAAATATGGAACAAATACAGGATGATATGCAGTGTAGGGAGTTTCAGGAAAGCATCCCAAGAGCTGTACAGTCTAAGAGAAAAAACGGCCATGCCAAATACAGATGGGAAGGAAAAACAAAAGTGATTATCTGACTTGAAGCAGAGCCATACAGATCTAAACAAGGCTTTCTGTATAAAGGCA
Organism: Lagopus leucura; assembly: GCF_019238085.1. Lineage (NCBI taxonomy): Eukaryota > Metazoa > Chordata > Aves > Galliformes > Phasianidae > Lagopus > Lagopus leucura. The sequence continues at coordinate 21,456,103 of NW_024962267.1, read as the reverse complement.
AGCAATAAGCAAAGCTTTTCAGGCAGAAGTGATAAGGGCAGAAGATGATGGCACAGCAAGGATTACACTGGATGAGCCAGGAGCTCCTTTATCTTCCCACAGCCTTCTGGAAAGCATTTCCAAGCAGTCCCAAAGGAAGAGAAGCATGAGCATCCCACCTGTAGCATGAGAGGCAGCAGCTGGGTGGCTGCTGCACTAAGCCACCAAGCCAGCATGGAGAAGTATGGCCAGCCTGCTCTGTGCCCCAGTGTGAACCAGAGAAAGAAGCTGAGAGCAGCGAGAGCACAGAGAAGCATCTCCCACAACTCTGCTGAAAACTAGAGAGTTCTCTCTCTCTCTCTCTCCTTCCATCCCTGCCCACATCACCCTGTCCAAAGCCAAAGCACTGAAGTGCTGTCTAGACTGCCTGTAGTGAGTAATGGTGCCTAAACCATCCTCCCCACCTAATAGGGCACATATACTTACAAATGACTACAATCTCCCTCCTCTGCCTCTGCCACTTTCCAAACATACGGAAATACATACAGGATTTAACCATGAATCCCTAAGAATTAGAGAACAGCAAATGGTTTACAGAGAGTCAAGCACAGCTTCCTGTACAGATATTATACAGACAATGTTACATCTGCTCCTGAAACACTGGGGAAATTCCCCATTGCCATTGCTCACAGGTGAGCAAATAAGATATAAAATTTGATTCAAGTTCACAACAACAGAACTATAGAGTGGAAAACAGAGCAAGTTAACACAACCAAGCCTAACAATGAAACAAGGAGTACAGCAATTCATATAAGAAAAAAATGCGCTTATCAAGTAGGACTTAAGATTATGCACATACCTTGGAGACACTTCACTGTATCTGAATTATTTTTCTGAGTAATTTTTATTCTAATACTAAACTTAAAAACTTCTACAAATGCATGATGCATATGCATATACTGTGTGCACTTTCTCTGAAGTAGGGAGGAAGGCATTCACTAAGAAATTTAGGCAGCTACCTGCTCTCTGAACAATATCCAGAACAATGTGAACACATGGTGAACCAAGAAACCAAGATTTCAGCTCCGAGGAAAAAAAGCTCAACAGACTCTTAATGCAGGTCCAGAAGTCATCTGTTCAAAACTACCCACCTCACACATATCAAAGCAGTATTCACTACCAACAAAGCCAGAATGCTGAGAGACATGGACCTGTTGGAGCGAGTCCAGAGAAGGGCCATGAAAATGATCCACAGAACAGAACAAGGACAAGCTAAGAGAGCTGGGGCTCTTCAGCCTGGAGAAGAGAAGGCTATGAGATGACCTGATAGTGTACCATAGTACCTAAAGGAAAAAAGGAACAGATTCTTTAGCAGGGTTTGTGGTGACAGAACAAGGGAAAATGGCTTCAAGCTTTAAAAGGGTAGATTTAGGTTATATAAGGAAAAAACCTTTTACGGTGAGGGTGGTGAGGCACTGGAACAGGTTATCTGGTGATGTAATGACATGACCTTCATTAAACCAGAAGACTACCATCCTTTTATCATGATTCAGACTGGGTCCCAGGATGCTGCAGCAAGGAAACTAAAGAATGTTAAAAGGGACTTTGCATCCCTTGGAAAGATGTTGAAGGGATCAGCGGCGCAGGTACTGTTCTCCTCTGTCGTCCCAATGGGTAGCTGGGACCCAGAAAGAAGGAGATGTCAGATAAACGACTGGCTGAAGGAGTGGTGTCTTGATCAAGGCTTTGGGTATTTTGATCTTTGAGAAACAGGGTGTTTGAGAAACAGGGTATGTGGGCTTCTGATGGACTCCAACTGAGCAAGTGGGGCACTGGTGTTCTGGGGAACAAACTCTTGATTGCCATGGCTTTAAACTAGGTTCAGAGGGGGAAGGAAGAAGAGTTAGATGTGACAGAGAAGGGCTGGGGGATGTTGCCACTGTTGGTGATTGCAGGGAAAAACCTCTTCAGTTGTCCCACAGGATTGTGCAAGGACTCTTAGAGAAGGTCATGTTGCCGATACCCTGTTCAAAATCTTGCGTTCCCTTAGGGGTAACTGCACCTGCTGCTTCCCTAAGGTACCTGTATTCCAATGCACATAGCATGGGAAATAAGCAGGGTGAGCAGGAGATTGTGTATAGTCACAGAGCCATAATCTCACTGCAATCACGGAGCAACTGTGGGACAGTTCGCGTGACTGCAATGCTGTCATGGAGGACTATATCCTTTTTAGGCAAGACAGGTAATGTGGAAGAGTTGTCCTTTATGCGAGGGAACAACTAGAATGTATTAAGCCCCACTTGAAGGACCGCGAAGAATGTGCGGAGAGCTTGTGGGTAAGAATTAAGGCGTGGGGTAGCATGAGCAACACTGCTGTGGGGTATACTTTCAGGTCACCAGATCAGATGAAGTTGATGAAGCCTGCTACAAGGAGCTGGAAATAACCTTGCAATCCTGAGCAGGGCCACATTCCCACTCTCTCTTGGCTGCAAAGCCAGGTGGAGGCTTAAAGACTCAGGTGGCCTGCAGCACATCCCAGGAAGGGCTCGTTCCTGCAATGCACTGAAGATAGTTTTCTACTCAGGAGAAGCCAACAAGGCAGGGGGTGCTTCTGGATGTGAAGGTTGGGGGCAGCTTGGGATGCAACGATTGTGAGTAGTGGAGTTCAAGACTTTGAGTGGGAGCAGGACTGCTACCGTGGACAATCAAAGAGCCAATTTCGACCTTTTCCAGGACCAACTGGGAGGTGTCTCATGGGGTAGAGTGCTAGAAAATAAGGGAGACAGTGAGAGCTGGGCAACATTTAAACTGCACTTCTTCCAAGCTCAGGATTGGTGCAGCCCTAAGAGTAGGAATTTGGGGTGGCAGGAGACCTGTACGGATAAACAGATTAGATAGAAGGGAAAAAGGTCTGTGAAATGGAGGAAGTGGGCCTGTTCTCTTGAGAGGGGTATAGGAGTGTTGTCATGGCCTGCAGGGCTGCATCAAGGAAGACTAAAGCCCACCTGGAGCTAGCAAAGGAGATAAAGGGTAATACGAAGGTTGGGGTTTTTTTTGTGGGGTTTGTTTGTTTTTTTGTTTTGGTTTGGTTTTTTTTTTTTTTTTGGGGGGGGGGGTGTTAAAATAAAAGGAAAATGTGGGTCCTTGCTGAATGAGGAGACTATTCTGATAACCAGGGTATGCTAGGAAGGTGGAGACGCTGAATGCCTTCTTTGCTTCAAGACTCCTCCTCGGGACTCCTGGACCCTAGAGGGAAGAAAGAAAGCATTCACAAAATTGAGAGCTACCCTCTGGCTTAGATGAGGGTGGTCTGGGAGTGTCTCGGTGGATCAGTGTGCACAAATCCATGGGCCTTGATGGGATGCATGCATGCGTGCTGAGGGAGCTGGTAGAGGGTGGTGATCAGTGGCACAGAGCCTGGTTGGAGACCTGTGACTAGCGGTAGTCAGTGCTGGGTCTGGTATCCAGTTCTGGGCTCCCCACTACAAAAAAGACAGGGATTACCTGGAAAAAGTCCAGCGGAGGGCCACAAAGATGATAAAGGGCCTGGAGCATCTCCCATATAAGGAAAGGTTGGGTGACCAGGATCTGTTCTGCTCTGAGAAAAAGAAGACTAAAAGGGGATCTCATCAATGTTTACATATATCTTAAGTGTGGGAGACAAAGGGACATGGCCAACCTCTTTTCAGTGGTCTGTGGGGACAGGAGAAGGGGAAATGACCATAAACTGGAGCACAGGAAGTTCTGCACCAATATGAGAAAGAACTACTTCACGGTGAGAGTGATGGAACACTGGACCAGGCTGCTCAGAGGGATTGTGGAGCCTCCTTCTCTGGAGATACTCAAGACCCATCTGGATACCTACCTGTGCAGCCTGCTGTAGGAAGCCTGCTTTGGCAGGAGGGTTGGACTCAATGATCTCTAGAGGTCCCTTACAACTCCTACAATTCTGTGATTCCATGGTTGATGCCCTGTCCCTGGAGACTTTTCAAGGCAACCTGATCTAGCTGTGGTGCCCCTGTTCATTGCAGGGGAGTTGGACTAGATGGCCCTCAGAGGTTCCTTCCAATTCTGAGAATTCTATGATTCTGTGATGAACAATGTACACCTGAAGTCTAGCAAACTGCTGGAACATGAGGAAGCTGTAAGCTAAAACTATTACTAAAACTATCAGTGGATGTAAAAACGCATATATTTTCACTTTCTTGTGAGTGCATCTAGGGGATGCTTGGTGCTTTCAAATTGCTCAGAGAGCTGCACTGTTTGTATGTTTCACAGAAGAGCCACCATAGTTCCATATCGGAGGACCCATATGGGTCTCAAACCATCATCTGCTTGACTTAAAATTTTGGAGCCAAAAAAATGACTACAGGTTTAGTTAATACTTATACCAGATCATTGTGGCTCAACAGCAAGAGCAGCATACATTTTACAGTGGCAGCACAGTACTGAATTTTAAGTTATTTACTTACCTAGTAGACTTCAGTGCCCAGCTGTTCTTCTGGATCCCCTAATGAGAGCAAGTCTGCAGCTAAGCACTGTTAGTGCTTTCTGTCTTTTCTCAGGCAAAGGGGCTATCCTGTCCTGATTAATATGGTTACACTTTGCTTTATGCCCAATTTTGACTATATCTGTACACTGAACATAGGCAAGACTTCACAGGAAGATAGGTTTGCAAGAAAGGAGGTGGCAAGAACAAAGACAAAACATTAGTGTCAAGGACCAGAGCTATACGAAGGCGATTGGGAGAACAATTATTTTCCCTGCTTTATACCATTGCACTATAAAAGCTATGAGTTCAAAATATTAGGTTTGTTGATTTGTTTTTTGTTTGTTTGTTTTTTCCCTTTATGATGCAAAGCAGCCCATTTCATCCATGCTATCCTATAGGTCAGATGATACTCTGGCAAAAGAATAACAGTCAATAGCCAAATTCCTCAAATGCAATGTAGCTTTTATTACAAGAATTGAATATTGTATTTCTAGTCTCTTCCATGTTCACTTAGTGCAGTCAAGAACTATTGAGAAAATGCTTCCAAAGATGTTGTGAAAGCTTACTTAAGACAAGAAAGCCTACTTTCTTTTAAAGAAAATTTCTTGAATGAGTTACTGTGGAAAACACAGACTGAAAGACAACTCTGAAGGTGAAGTGGGCTTATGCCCAAAGAGTCAGCAAAAGCACTAATGCTGAGGGAAGCCACATACATTCGTAACAGTAACAAAACTACAGTAGCAAAACAGGCCTCAGAAGTCTCATGGTCCATCCAAAATCGAAATCTTGCATGTTGACCGTTAAAACAAACTGTACCCTACATGAAATGCAGGTTGCTTTGCCAACAGAAACAAGAAAGTCAAAGGAAATTGAAAAGGAACAAAGTTGGGAATATTGTCTAAAAATGCTGAGAATTATCTGGACTGCCAAGAAACTACCCATCCTGATAATGAAATAGAGACTCCTTCCTGTTCTCCTTGGGAGGGTTTAGCACCAGACGACACACAGCAGGGAGAAGTGCTAAGCACCTTGCAGAACTCCTGCAGCGACTGTTCAGCACCGCGGAGAGCTACGGCTCCGGAACACTGGCAACATGGCGCGCGCCCAGCGCGCCCCTCAGCACTGCGGAGAGCAGCCACCCCAACTGCGACCGCGGCCGGGGCGCGCTCCCGCGAGTCACGCAGCAGCACAGCCCGACTGCGCAGCTCCTGCGGGCCACTCCGCACAGGCAGTAGGAGTGAGGTGCGATCCTCCCGCACCACAGCTCTTACCGAACATCTCGGCAGGGGTTTAGACGCGAGAAGCGTCTGTCCCGGGAGACACGCGTAAGTCAGTTGTCACCTTGATCTATTCAAGTCAAGACCCTCCCGGAAATAGAAAAGGGGAAAGACAAACAAACGTCAAGGCAAACTTCAAGTCATTAAAAATATTTCATACTTTAAGGAAATTTTTTCCACACAAAAATTGCTCTTGAAGCACAAAAGAAAAAAAAAATAGCAAAGTCAATTATTAGAAATCATTTTATGCAAGTACAATTACACTATCTATCAAAAATATAAACAAACTATCATCTTGGCAATAAAAATGAGCAGAAGCCCAGAAGAATTATTTTACTTCCAGGCAAGATTATGTACAGATCTTACAAGCAGTGAGCTTGGCTCTTTTGTAAACTCAGAAGCAGGAGGAAAAGTCTGTAAGAAGATTATGTTAATGCTATATTTAAGCATATGTAAGGACAGTGAATGAAATTCTGATTATACGCCCAATCCAAAAAAGGAAAAAAAAAAAAAAAAAAAAAGGCAACAAAACCCCACTCAGTCACTAATAATAGCTTTCAGGAGATAACAGGAGATAACAGAAGAAAAACTAGGTTGCATCAGAAAAAAAACAAAAAACAAAAAAACAAAAAACCACACAGTAGTACTCACTGTCTCTCATGACTTGCACTCATGAGTGCTGGAACCTACAGAAATTAATTTTCATACAAAAAGATAAACTACCCAAAGGCTTTCAGGCTAACAATCACTTTGCACAGGCATAGCAGTACACATTCTAAGACTTCTTTCCAACTTTTTGTCACTGTTGAAAGACAGAGCTGGGTTTCGCAAAACTTCCCAGATTTTTGCAAGGAGACTCAAACACCCTGGAAAGGCTGACTACACACAGTTCTTGCCACTACAACATTGCCTCTAGATCAAGCACATAAGGATAGGCTACAGTGTCACAACTGGATTTTCTGCAATTTCTTTAGCCCAGGTGATTTTGTCCCTTCACCTTTATTAAAGCTTCACTTTATTAAAAGCTTTAAAAACTCTTCCTAGCTCGCCAACTAGACCTCCATGCCTTTGTTCGACTCAGTTGCATTTTCCTGTTTCACACTCTTCAGAGCTGCGAACTCAGCAAACAGTCACAAATCAGTTTCTGATTACTCAAAGGTTCATTAGCGATGGTGGTACAAGCCTACCACAAACTCACAGATGGCAGATGTAGCCCCCAGAGCTCACCTTTGTGCTTGCTGGCAAACAAAGTGAGTCCAAACATGCTCCCAGACACGTGAGACAAAGCACAGAGCAGAGATAACCAGGGGATTGACTTCAGTCAGCACACTCCTGATTCCAATTAAAATGCTAACATGCACACCAAAACATTATTGCCAGAATCACTGCTTCTAGTTTCCAGCTCCTCTTTGTTATCAAAATACAGTATCACATCATACTGAACTTCAGAATATTGCCTGGCATTGGTCAGTAGCAGAACCATAGAATGGGTGGGTTGGAAGGACCCCAGGGATCATCAAGTTCTAATTCCCCTGGATAGACAGCATCTGTAAAAACACTACTATAGGAATGTCAGTATAACACACCTTAAATAAGAGGAAAGCTCATCTGCTCTCTGCACCTGAGCAATGATTTCACTGAATGTAAGAGTGCTTCTAACCAAGAGACAGGCTGCATTTCAAGAGCAGACAACAAAGCCAGTCTTCTGGGGTAATGGAAGTGTAGTGCCAGAGAGCTGTTCTGAAAACCTTTGTGAGGAGGAAAAATAAATTAAAAATAAAAATAAAAAGGAATGCGTTTTAGCCTACCTGGAAAGGATTATTCTTTGGTTTACTGTGGAATATGATCATAATTCAGAGCAGACACGCAGCCTCCTGTCCTGTCTGCGCCTCCACATCTGCCACAGAGCACATACATTTTGTGCAAATTACAGACATGATAGGTTCAAAGGGCTGAAAACCTCCATGGATCAGTGTCCAAAATGGGATGTTCAACCAGGTCTGAAGCATAAGTTAAAAAGTGCTACTAAAATTTGAGTAAGAAAAAAATACATATGCTATCTCTCACAGATTAAAACCACCACAAACACAATCTCTTCTGACACACTGCTGAATTCCCTCATGCAGAATCACTGAAAACACATAAAACGTGTACGCTGCAAAGTTCTTTAAACTTGATTAAAGACTTCCAGGACTAAACAAAAAGGCAAATACCTAACAAAAAAGACATTTTCCTCCTCCTTCAGTTTCCCATTGTGAACTACATCTCTGTGTATCAGGAGCAAGCTAGAAAGCCTGGGCAGCAGAGGAAGGTTATAAATCAGGCTCCCCCACTAAGCTAGCTTTTAAGAAGTTTCCCACAAACGCAGTAGAGCTCAGCCATCTAACATCCAACTGCTTATGCTCATAACTCCCATTCTTTCAGATACTTAAATATAGCAAGTCTAAGAACAAAAGCAATGTTGAAATGTGTAATTTTAGTCTGTTTTCCATTGGCATACATTTTTCCCTTACTGTTCTTGTAATAGCACCTATAGCAAGCCAGGCCACCTCCAGCCTGTTGGGGAGGGCTACACTTTTGCTTCACAAGGAACAGGGCAATTCTGCAGAGACTTTCCTTCCCACTCCACATCAATAGCTGCTTCACAAGCCTCCTAATTTATCGTCTATGCCTTGGTGCTTGCATTGTCCCCATCTGGATTCTTCTACCAGACCATCCACATTTATGTTCCAGCTAATCTACATGTGCGTGTAAAACTGTACTAACAAAAAGACAGGTTTGCTAATGGCCTTGAATCCTAGATCCTACTATGCCCTAACTAGGATTCACATATTTTCTTTTTAATTAAGTACACTCAATATTTGAGCTGAAAAAATTAAAGCTCATTTTAATTCAGAGTTTAGACTTTGTAAGCAAGTTTTCTTTTATAAACATCTGCATCTAAAGAAGTCAAAGATAAATTTCCTCTCTAATAGTTTGATTCCCAAACACTACAGTATAATTAAGGTAGGAAAAAAAAGGTAGTGAACATTCAAATTTAAAGACTCACTTGTTAATAAAGATGACAATCTGAATAAACCTAATAACCTAAATAAAAATCAACCTAATTTTAGACATACTGCACTACTGAATAGTAGAAGTCCTTCTGAATGAAAGAGGCAGGCAATAATTATGTCAAACTTAAACAGACAAAACAGTAACCTCAACTCCTAGCTGAGGTTACCTCAAAAACCTTACGTAAAAACTTCACTTTTACATGCTGTCATTAATAAATGAAAGAAATAGATGTTTTCCATGCTTTCTTCTTCTCTTTTTGATCAAGTTTTAAAAAGTTCATCTCTTCCCAGGGCTGATATGACAAATTTAACAGCAGAAAGTAGTAGGGAGGAGTCACCGGGAAATTACGAAAGCTGGTATATGCAGTTTGGAACAATCATAAGTTGGCACTGGTATAGTCCTAACACCTGGCATTACCAAAGTCCCCCTCATAAAACTGACAGTATCATAACAACAAAAGCAAAGCAATTGATTAGATAGTACATCTGGACATGTAGCTGCAAATTCAAGCTCCTCACCAAATGAGGACGTCTTCTACTTTTCTTTAAATTAAAAATCTAGTATATTCCTCCTCCACTTTCTCAAAATGAGAATACTTCAGATATTCAGCATCTTAGCCATAAGGCTCAAAACACAGGACCAAGAGCTCCATTGTGCTAGAATCTCTTAAAAAGAAAACGACAACTAAATGCAAAAGTTGGATTTCTTGTTCCAGTATATCTCAATAGAGAAAAGCTTCAGAAACCAAACTGGAAAAGAACATCCAGACAAACATCTTAAATCTGTGCTGGTGAAAATGGGAAAGAGACAATCCTCTTTAATTCCCAGAACAAACTTTCCTTTTGCATCTTTGCCAAAAGCACTCCACACAGAAAAACTCTAATCCACAGGGTTACATGACACCTACAGAAGAGCACTTTCCTGAACAACTGCAGAAGTCTTTACAGTGATATTTTAAATTTTTCCTTGTTTCCCACTCACAAGCAGGCTTGCTCCTGTCCCCTCTGCCTTCACCCCCCAGGGTCAAAAGGAAAGAGAAGGTGGCCAGAGCTGGCCTGTTTCCTCATAACTATGGCAATGCAAGACTGCTGGCAGGCTGCTCCTCCCTGTCCCCATGAAAGAAAACAAAGAAACTCGCTCCTCCTGGATCGCCTTGCAAAACGTGTTTTCCTGTTTGTCTTTTACCACCACGATCCTCTGATATCTAACAGTATCTTTCCACTCAGTCAACAGGTCTTCCTCTCACTGGAGCAATAATCAGATAATTTCCTCTGCTCAGATGTTTGTCCCCACAAAAAGCTTTGGCACTTACCTTTGACACCTCTACCCTCTTGTCAGACATCATCACCTCCTCAGCGTATTGACCAATTTCCTTCAGGGATATTGATAGCATGATGCTTTATGCAGTGAGAAATCAATCTAAGAAACATACGGGGGTGGCGGGGAAAGACAAGCATTTGTTCACAGAGACAATTCTGCTTTAAAAGCACAGGCAGTATCCTCAGCATGAAGTAGAAACATAAAGAGACCTAACCCTACCACATTAGGGAGTAAATTTGATCCTACACATGGTTAACTTATCCCCATCTACTTCAGGCATATAAATAAATAAATTTTAAAATGAAATAAATTAAAAAAAAAAATCACAAGCCACGAAGATACAAAACTGTGAGCTAAGTCACCAAGTACAAAAGAAAGAAGCTTGCAGTCTCTGCACTTTGCAGTGCTTCTGCAGATGCTCTGTATCACATACACGAAAAATTAGTGCTTACAGTCTACCAACAGACACTTCACATGCTGACAGCAGCCCGACATCTGCAGCCAGAAGACAACTGGGGGATGCCCCTGCAGCCAGCTTCTTCTCTCAGCTCATTGGCAGAGGCTGGACATGCAGCCGAGGTGACAGCACTGAGTCACCGTGCTGGCAGCCAGCCCCAACCAACTCCCACAGCCACCAACACAGGGCTCCAGTGCACAGCTCAAGGTAACCTCTCCAGATATTGCACCAAGCTCCCTTTGCATGGGAAATGTTCAACCACAGGAAAAGCAGAAAGATCCCAATTCCTTCTGCAGCCAGATGCCCTTCAGAGGGACATGGTCTCAGTCAAACTCCACTCCCAAGCAATTTAATATCTCTTACCTCTGCGGTTTGCTGGGCTTTTTGTTGTTTTTATTTATTTATTTGTTTTCCTATTGTTTAATTGGCTGGGCTTTTTTTTTTTTTTTTTTTTTTTTTTTAAATTTTCATGTGTGCTGCTGCTCACCTACAGACCCCAACGCTCAGTCAATTCCCACAAGATTCGTAAGACTACTGATGGCCTTTGCAAGAATTCAGACTGCAAAAACAAGTATTTCTCATACCTATCATGCAACCAAGATTCATTAAAAGAATAGGGAAAAAAAAAAAAAAAAAAATCACTCTGATGTTAGGTAGTAGGAAAGACAAAAAAAAGTAAGCCACATTGTGTGCAAATGGGAGAGAAGCTTGCTAAAAAGTATAACTTCATTTGCTTGCATAATCAATTTGTCACACATTGTTGTACTGTTTTTTTTTTTTTTTTTTTTTTTTTTCCATGCAGCATTTATGTTATAAAGGCATTTCCTTTAAAACCAACGTATATAAGCAACAAATAAGCCTCTACAAATAAATACAATTCAAAAACAGTTAATCACAGTACTTAAACTGAAATCCACAACATGGCAGCTGGATGGCCAGAGTGCCAAGCATTTACTGGTTTCAGAAGTTGCAGAAACAGCATGCGTTGTTCAGACCACAACCTCCGATGTTTCAACATCTGATGGATGGTACTATCCTGAGAAGCAACACCCACTGCTAGTCTGCTTCCATCAAAACACTATGGCACAGAGGAGCACCAAGCCACCAATCCACCTGATTCAACACATCTCTCTGCGGGTATATCTGTCACTGCCAAGCCCCAAACTTCTGAAGACACAGATCATATCCCAAGTGCTTGCTGCCCCCTTACCTAACAGAAGCCTGTCATTTCAAGGGAGGATGTCTGACCAGATTACAAGCAACCCAGGGCTCAGCAAAGGGCATACTGTTTGCCCAAGAGCAGGAGTGCCCAAACTGATTCCAGTGCCACCATGCTGTGACGATGCCAGATCTGAACTAATAAACCCAGCCACCTAAAAGATTTTACCAGCTTCAATCAAAACAGACTTCGCTTTTAAGGGAGAAAAAAAAAAAACCCTCCCACTTTATCATGATAAGTTAAACACACTATGGAGGACTTATGTGCTTATAGGAAGAGAGGCCTACCATCAGAACCTGTGGCTCTGTACTTCTGCTCACAAACCAGACAGCACAGAAAGGGCAGAGAGCTTTCATTAGAGCAGATAATTCAAAATAAGCCAGGGTGAAATAGAAAAGTGGCTGGAGAAATGCATTTCATAGCTGTGCTTGTGAGCTATGAAACACATTCCTCTTCAAACACCAAGAACAACATCCTCGGAACCTTCTCAGAACTCAAGTTTTCAGAAATCAAATTCTCCTATTGAATGTGACCACATAAGCCAAGCCTCTTGCTAGAGCACAAAACAAGCACAGAGTTGGCACAGCTCCGCTGCGCTCCCTGGAGCTGAGGAGCTGCTGCTTCGGCACAGAAGCCACAGGGAGAAGCTTTGGCAAGAATACTGGAAAAGAAACTTATGTGCCAGGGTCACAGCCTGTCTGATAAACTGTGTGGTAAAACTTGAAATCACCTCACACAACCCTTTTCTCCCTTTTCCTTAATTCCTGAAATCCAAGGATTGTGTAGATGCACAGCAATGGGAAACCATCGCAGAAGGTCAGAAGTTCTGCCTGACAAAACTGAGCATGGGCTGGCTCCAGGCAGTTCTCCACACAAGGTGCAGGGAGCTGCAGCATAGGCAAGCAAGCAGCTTGCAGACCTCCCTTCAGCTGAGGGCAGTGCCTCCAAGCTGAATTCCAGCAAACACGGCAGTTTTTTATGCAGTCAGTGGGGAAGATGGGCAGCTAGATGGCTGGTGGGGATTTTTCCATGCCATTGTGCCACCTCATTAGCAGGCATTTTCCTCTGATCACTGCAAGTGTACGTGCACGACTGGCCAAGAGTACATTACTCACTGTAGGAAGAAAGTGAAACAGAGAGAAGACTTGGCAAATCCCTGAAAGAAATATCACAGACATCCTAAAAGTAACAACACTCATTCAAGACACGACTGTTTACACTACAAGACTCATTACAGGGGAGGCTTGCCTACTTTTAGAGATAGATATCACTACAATTGAGTGCTAGATAAACCCAAATAATTATTCTAAAAAGGCGTTGCATCACGAATTATTGTAAACATCTCCAGTTCCCTGTGGGCTGCTTCACTGCTCCTCCTGCTCCTGCGGTGCTGCAGCCTCCGTGACATACAGCTGGCAGAGCAGAGGCAGCCAGGGCTGCTGCCACAGCACACACGCACCGAGACACAAGGCCACATTATTAGCTGTGCTATGGAACCAGCAACTTGTAATCGATCACCACAAGGATTGCCGAGGAATAAAAGCGCCCCAAGCGCCACTTGCAGAGCCCCGTGCCGCGGCGGTGCAGGCGGATCGTGTTCGGACAGCGCAGCGCGGAAACACCGCCGGGTTCCGCCTGAAAGAACCTGCGGGAACGCAGACGTGCCCGCTCCCAGGGCCGAGGAAAAGCACCGGCCGGGCGCCCGCCTCCACGGAGCAGCCCAGTTCTCGGCCGCATAGCCCAGGGAAGCGCCTGGCGGCGCGCAGATCGAACCGGCCCTCAGCAAGTCTCCCGCCCTCGGCACCCCGCAGCCGCCCCTCCGGACCACAAGCCCAGCAGCGCCTGCCGCCGCGGGCTCCGCCGCTTCGAAGGGGCCGCGGACAGCGATGCCAGGAGGCCGAGCCCCAGCTGCCCGAGAGAGGGAGCTGCGATCCCAGCCGCACCGGGGGGCTCCGGGGCCGGAGCTGCCGCCGCGCCGCCACCCCCTCAAAATGGCTTCGCCACCGCCGCGGCCCCTCGCCGGGCAAGGCCGCCCGCACCCCCCCCACACGCCGGCCGCGCCGCACTGCGCCCGCCACGCCGCACTCTACAGGTGAGGGTCCGGCCCCGGCACCTGCTGCCGCGCTCGGACCCGGACGGGTCCCGCGGGGCGCTCCCGCCGCCGCCCCCCGTCCCGCCTCACCTCTCAGAGCCGCGCCGCCGCCGTTCCGCCGTGCGCGGCCCCCGCCGAGCACCGCCACGGCTGCCGCTGCGTCGCCGCCTCCGCCAGAATCCGTGCGTGCCTGCGCGCTACCGGGACAAGCGGCCGCGCGCGCACCCGCCCCTGCCGACGTGCAAAACCGCGCCCGGCCTAGCGGCGGCGCGAACACCGCGTGCGGAAAGCGGCGCAGATTGGCTGAAGACGGCGGGGCGGGGCGGGGTGGGGCGGGGCGCGCTGCGGCGCTGCGGCGGGGCGGGGCGGGGCTGCGCTGCGCTGCGCTGCGGGAGGCGGCGCGAAGGGGGTGCGGGCGTGGTGCTGCCGCAGGGCTTGTGTGTGTTGGCACCGCGCCGCGCCTGGGCTGGGTGACGCGGGAAAGAGAAGTCATCTTCCAGTAGGAGCTTGGGCGGGGCAGGGCAGAGCGTGGCGTGCCCGGACAGTTTGCTAAGGTAACGTCCGCCTGACCTGTCCTCTGGCGCAACCAGAACCCTGCTGCCCAGCAGAAGTCCCAGGCGGGCGGCAGGAGGAAGCATAGAATCATAGAATCGCTTAGGTTGGAAAAGATCTTAAAGATCACCGGGTCCAACCACAACCTGACCGTACCGTCCTAACAGCCCTCCACTAGATCGTGGCCCTGAGCACCACGTCCAAGCAGCGGACAAAGAAGCTGATGGGAGCCCAAGTGCAGAGACGGCCACAAGTGAAATGGCTGCAAGCAGTCTTCAGAGGAAAGCAAGAAACAAAACATACCTCGGATTCAGGAGCATGCTTTTAGCAGGTGGAAAATAATTTCACAGTTTAATACTGCAGTAATCCTACAGGGACCCTGCTTATTCTGCATCGGATGCCTGGCTTGCATCAGTCCCTGCAGTTAACAGAAGTGCCAAGAGACCTGCTGAGCCTTTGGACCTGAGGAGCCTGTGGAGAGCCCAGCCTCAGCTGCATGTATTCACAGAGAGCGCAGGATGAAGGTGGACCCATCTGCAAAAGCAGCAGATCTGTGCCCAGAAGCAAAGTGAGAGCTGGTAGATTTGAGGAAGAAAGGAAAAACACTGTGTACATCCAAGCATCTGTTAGGCCAGTAGGAGATCATGGCTTCTTTTACCTTTTATCCCATAATGCCTCTGAAAGACTCGATTTTATTTTTCAGCAAGGTCACTTTTTTTTTTGAGAGCCACAGAAATACCAATTATACATCAAAAAAAGGAAAGAATGGCTGCATACCGCTCACACTCTCCCTCCTTAGTCCCTGTGGCTGTGACTGACTGCACAGTCAGCAGCATCAGGAGGACTGAACCTCTTTGTTTTCAAAACCATCTCAGAAGCAGATAAGTGGATCCAGCCGCATAGGGCAAAGTGTTTTCTGTAAAGTACCTCCACACAGGCAGCAGCGAATTTCATCTGCACTTCTAGTGGGTGTTTCATGGCTTGCTATGCAAAGTGTTGCTCATGTGTTCAACCTGAATGGAATTGGGAAAGGTTTAAATAATTACGTCAAAAATGGATTCTTGCACAGTCTGCCTGCAGGCTTGTAAGGGAAGCATGTCTTCATCTGGGGAAGTGAGGTTTCTGAGCAGTGACTTCTGTTTTGCCATCAGCATTTGCAGAACTTAAAACAAGCCCAACAGGGCACAACAGAAAGTAGTGGTGCAGCTTCACATCTATTTTGGCCTCACTCTTCCAAATTTTGCTGTTTCTCAGCCCCAAAGGCCAGTACTGCTCCTTTCCTCCCATCTATCTGAGTGCTTCATCAAGCCCCATCATCTCATCCCCAGCCACAGCTGACCACAGACATTGATTGATCAAGCAAAAATCTTAATTTTCCAGCTGTTTATCTCTTTGAGGTTACTGAATGAACATCAGAATTTATTAAATAAGCTATGAGCTTATTTAATTTGCCTTCAGATAATATTTTTTCATCCAAGAAGCCACATTAGACACTACCAACTGCAGCCTTTTTGCCTGGTGTGGGAGTCACCAAGCTGCCCAGCACAGCACCCCTCTGCAGGCCAGACTGCCCCCCAAATGTTGGAGAAGAAGTCCACTACATGAGGAGCCTGTGGAGAGCCCAGCCTCAGTTGCATGTATCCACAGAGAGCTCAGGATGAAGGTGGACCCATCTGCAAAAGCAGCAGATCTGTGCCCAGAAGCAAAGTGAGAGCTGGTAGATTTGAGGAAGGAAGGAAGGAAAAACGCTGTGTACATCCATCTGTAGGAAGTCCAGGAGTCAACACTGTCCTCAATGCAGTAAAAAAGTAATAGCTGTTCTGCATGCCAGTATTTCTAGAGAAAAGATGTTAGATGTGAATTCAGTGAAATGCAGAATATATGCTGGAAATATATTAGGAAGACGCTTCTACCAGGCAAGTAGAGGGACACGTGTCCATCATGTGCACCAGCACCAGGACTCTCTGAAAAGGGTCAGATAGACCCAAACTACAGAAAGTACTAGATAGATGGAGTGGAGAGGTGGCTGCAGAGCTTTGCAGCCTGCCTGCTCTCCAGAGCAGAGCTGTTCTGCAAATATAGCCACCACAGATGCTGTGCGGACCACAGGGAATAGTTTCCTCACCCAAAGTGAAATCTGAGCTGCTGCTGACTCCAAGACATAAGCAAAACCTAGGAGCCACAGAATATTACAGCAAAGGAGAGAGTATCCAAAAACGCAGTAACCAACACCTAAAATCAAAATGCTATGGGGTGAGAGGCCCTCCTGAAACCACCACTCCTCACATACATCCTCCAACTGCATGAGAGTGCCCACAGCCCCGCCAGCAATACCCAGCCTCCAGAACAATAAGCTGTTCATTAAGGTGGTGAGGATCAAAATCGAGCAAATATTTGAAGAGCAAAATTTGATTATACCATATGCTTTTAACTGTGATTTTCTATGGTTTTTGAGCCCTGTCATTTTATACTTTGTCTACTCATCTGACAAGCTGGCAAGTGCTCACATAACGAATAGCAAAGGAAAGTTGACAGTAATCTTATTGCAGCGTGCAACTGGGCAATGAGCTACATGCCCTGTGTCAGGGAGAAGCACGACCACTTAGCTATCAAAGAAGTGTTTTATATACATCTTTCAGATAAAAATGATCTGTACTGCTGTATCAAACACCTCAGTATTATTAAGACCTCACACTAAGTGCTTAGTTCACTTTCTCACCCATTTCTCTAGAGTGCTAAGGTGTTGTTACTGCATTGCATTGAGCTTCCTCCCTAGTTGTTCCATGCACACACACAGCACCAAGCAGCTGCTCTGCTTGCGCTTGGCTTGTTCCCTCACCCATTTGCTCCTGGCAGGGTAAGGACTTGTGCACAGATTTATGGGGAGGATGAAGCAGATCAGCACAAAAGGCTGGGCTGGAAACAACAACCTATTTTTGTACATCCTCCTTCAGAGGATGTCCTTCTCCCTGCCCTGCCTAGGAGCAGCATCGCCTGAAGGCTGTAAGCAGGCAGCTCTTGGTTGTGGGAAGCTTCACCTCCAAGAAACCTTCACCTTTCTTACTGTATTTTTTCAGCTGAAGAAATTTAACACTAGCTCCTATTTGAGGATTTTTTTTTTTTTTTTTTTTCATGATCAGCAGTAAGACTCCATTTCTCCCCTGTGGACTGGTACAGAGATGAGTATGGGGTGGGAGACATGGCGTTCTCCCTAGGTTCTTGCCCTGCTGAAGGACTGGTCCAACCCAATGCTGTAATTTGGTCCCCTGCTTATTGCTAGGATGAAAAGCATGCCTTCCCTGAAAAGCACTGGCCTTGCAGAGCTGTCCTGATGTAAAACAGTTGCTGGTGTTTAGGAACCATCACATTTTTTTGAACCATTTCCTCCTTTTTTTCCTAGTTTATATCTAAATCTTCTATTTAAACTTTTTTTTTTTTCCTCTGCTTCATTTGTTATTTGCAAGCTTGCTTTAATAAAGAAATGGATTTTTAACAAGCTTTTGTCAAACTCCTGAGACACTGCAAAGATTAGGCTGTTGCTTGTAAAACTGTGTGTAGCACTTCACAAATGCCGTAAGCCAGAAGCACCATTAGTGTTTGCATACTCTGATAGAGTTTTCCAGCCCAGGTCAGCTCAACTTGCATGCTGGTCTCAATCCTTTGAGTCTCGATGTCTCAGGATGCATTTCGAGTCTCATTTGGCATAAAGCTGCCCAGTGCAGGACTTCTTTATAGGCTAATCCTATTTTGGTGGCCATGCTGTGGCCGTGGCCAGCTTGCCAGCCAGGGTGATGCCACTGGTGAGGCCTGTGAGCTTCCAAGGTCCCTATGGTATGTAGCATTTCAAGATCTGACATGACTATGAGCTTGCGTTGATATGACATAGAGCCATACATTTCAGAAATGACAAGCTCTTCCCAACAGTGTTTGTGCCTGTGATTTCGGGGAATTGTTCTTTGAAATCTTCCCTCACTCTTTGTGTCTGATCACAGGCTCTACAAGAGGCTGAAACCTCTACTTTTCTACTTTTTAACATCTCCCTCTGCACTGAGTGCTAATGTCTGCTTGCCTGCAAGTTCTGACCTACAGAGAGGAGTCCAAGGGGACAACACTTGGGCATCCCAGCAGCTTTTGGGGCATGAACCGTCCTGCTATCACAGTACGTCACTCCTGGTGGGCAGATAATGCTGAGTATCCATTCCGCACCCACCACATTGGAGTTGCACCTCATGCCCAGCGTGCCTTTCAATCCAGACCTGTGTCCAGAGCTCTCATCCTCACCCACAGGCTGTAGTGGTCACACTGAGTGACAACATCCCACCACATTTTCCTGCCTGCTTCTGCCCCAGCTGCAGCATGCCCACTAATCAACTTTAAAAGGAAAAGGAGAGCACACAAATGTTAGGATCACCTGTATTTCTGAGCAGAGGCCACTATAGAGCATGTAATTTAACTCTCCTAAAAATCACTGACACCTCAGTTATTCAGCATGTGTGCCCCACTCCTGAAGCTCACTGGCTGATACTTCCATGCTACTGAGATATCAAGTGTGGGTTTTTTTGTGAAATCAGTGTTGGCTGTAAAGACAGACTTGTGGAAAATCCAAAGGCAGTTTGCAGTACTGGGCAAAGTGGTTGTGCTGTGCAAGGGACAGCATAAAACCAACCTCCTACTTCTTAATATGTGTGTCTGTATTCCTTCCACCTTTTTTTGTGGGTGATGGATTTTATACCCTTGCAGATGTCAACATACAGTAACTCTTCTTTCTATGCGATTTGTAACATGAGTTTCCAAGGGCAGAGCATGAATCAGCACAGCCTGTCAGCTCCATGGCAGTATACTTGCAGCACCTTGAACCCACCAACTAGTCTAAGGGTGCCAAGTTGCAGCAGGATAAGGGAAAAGGCCTTTGCGGGTGTAATTGCTCATTGCAAATACAGCAAATAGAGAGTGCAAGCAACAGATTCCAGAGGGGAGACCCACAGGGATCTAAGATGGACATCACAATCTTCAACAACATAGAGAAGGAGAGAGAAGCAGGATGACAAAAGATTGTTGCTGGTACATTCATCAAGGTTGTAAAGACAAGGCCAAATATGAAGAGCTGCAGGAAGAATTTCTAACCAGAAGCTCCCCAGTGCTCTGCCCAGCGTTGCAGAGGGCACCTGCAGTCATCACTTGCTGTGCTTTAGACGGAGGACTTTCTCAACATCCACAGCTCTGCAGCAGTTAACCACTTCTCCCATAGTAATACCACCTGGCTCCCATGCAGCCAACAGATGAATTCATGAGTCAGGCAGTGGTTGTTTAACTTAGTGAAGTGGAAGGTGTTTAGATTAACCTTTGCATTGGTGAGCAGTGATTTAAACATATCCAGGACATCTGTAAACACACTCAGATTAAACAAATCTAAAATAGCTGTAAGCACAGGTACATCTTGTTGTCCCACTATACCAACACCACTTCCAGAGTTGAGCTGCCAGCTGCATCTCTGGGCCACAGCTTCACTGTCAGTGCAAGAGCTGAGTCTCTTTGCCACTAACCAAGAGAAAGAAATGCATCACGCTTGAGTGAGATGAACCCCCAGAGCAGTCATTTGGCAGCTCAGCAATGTCAGAGCACAGTTCCTCCCCTTTCAGCTATAGCATTGTAGAGTTTGACACAGGCATTCCACAAGGCTTTTTGCCAAATACTTGAAGCCTAACTCCCAAAGAAGGAAGCCAGATTATCAATCAGCAAATCCAGCAAAGTCTCTGTGCCTGAGAGCACGTAATGACCTCCGCTGGACATCACAAATCAGAGACAAAATAGGAAAAGTTGAGGCCAGGAGCTGCAGAAGGTGGACTCTGTTGGGATGTGCTGGGTCTGAGCAGCCAACTCACTGGGAGAGCCTTCCCTTCCTTTCAGTGTATTGGCTGCACCACCCATCTTGGTGTCATCACAAACTTGCTGAGGGTGCACTCGATGCCATCATCTATGCCATTGATGGAGATGTTGAAGAGCACTGGTCCCAAGAACGACCCCTGAGGGACATCACTTGTGACCAGCCTCCACCCTGACACAGAACCATTGATCACAGCCCTTTGGCTGCATCCAGCCAGCCAGTTCCTAATCCATCCAATAGTCCATCCTTCAAATCCACACCTCTCCAATTTAGAGAGAAGGATGTGGTGAGGAACCATGTCAAAGGCCGTGTAGAAGTCCAGGTAGATGAGATCCGCCACTCTTCCCCTATCCACTGATGCCATCACTCCATCACAGAAAGCCACCAGATTGGTCAGTCAAGATCTGCCATTGGTGAAGATATGCTGGATGTCTCAGATCACCTCTTTGTCTCATATGTGTCTTAACAAAGCTTCTGGGAGGATCTGCTCCATGATCTTCCCAGGCACAGAGGTGAGGTTTACTGGCCTGTAGTTCCCCAGGTCTTCCTTTCTCCCTTTCTTAAAAATGGGATTCTTAAAAAATGTTTCCCTTTTTCCAGTCACTGGGGACTTCACCAGACAGCCATGATTTTTAAAATATGATGGAGAGTGGCTTGGCAACCACATCAGCCATCTCTTTCAGAACCCTGGGACGGATATCATCCAGCCTCATGGACTTACACATGTTCAATTTCATGAGGAGGACTTGGCCTTGTTCTACTGTTACAGTGAGACAGAAACCACTCCCCATACCCTCATCTAGAGGCTCACGGTCCTGGCAGACATGGGAAGCCTGATCACCTATGAAGACTGAGCCAAAGCACTCTTTGAGTACCTCAGCTTTTTCTGTGTATGAGGAAGCCAGCTCCCCATAACCTTTCATCAGGGGGGCTCTCTCTCCTTGGCCTGTCTCCTCCTGCCCATGGAAAGTCAGGGCGCATATGGAGCTGAACTTGGTGAGGGATGTGAAAGATAACAAGAAGGGGTTTTACAGGTACATGGGCAAGAGGAGACACACACGGACAACAGCCCTGTATTATTCCCAGGATACACAACCCTGCTTCCACTTTCTGTACATTTCCCTCTTTTTTCTCAGTTTAAGCTGCAGGTCCTTGCACAGCCACGACAGTCACCTGCCTCTCCTGCTCAACTTCTGATGGGGGATGTGGAGAGCCGTTGTGCTCTCATAAGGGTGTCCTTAAAGAGCTGCCAGTTTTGTTCTGTGCCCATGCCCTTAAGGACAGTTTCCCAGGGGATCCCACTCAGCAGTTCCTTGAGCAGCTGGAAGTTTGCTCTCCTAAAGCACAGGGTCCTAGCTCTGCTTTTTGCCAGGTCTTCATTCTTCAAGATCACAAACTCCACCAAGGCATGTCACTGCAGCCCAGGCTGCCTCCAATCTTAACCTCTCTAATGTTCTTCTCTGCATTGGTGAGCACCAGGTCTAGTAAAGCTTCACCTCGGGCTGGCCCATCTATTACCTGGACCAGGAAGATGTCCTTGATAGACTCCAGGAATCTCCTGGATTGTCTGTCACCTGCTGTGCCGTTGTCCCAGCAGGTATCTGGGTGGTTGAAATCCCCCATCAGGACAAGAGCCTGTGAGCACGACACCTCCTGCAGCTGAAGCAAGAAGGCCTTGTCAACAACTTCCTCCTGATCAGGTGGCCTGTAGCAGACCCCAACCACTAGGTGCCCTTTGCTGGACTGATCCTTGTTTTTAACCCACAAGCTCTCGACCTGATTGTGGCTGTTCCTCACATACAGCTCCTCGCAATCTATCCACTTCCTAACATGGAGGGCAACTCTCCCACCATTCCTACCCTGTCCATCCCTTCTGAAAAGCCCGTAGTCCTCAATCAGGGTACTCCAATCACGGAATTCATCCCACCATGTTTCCGTGATAGCAATTAGGTCATACTTTCCCAATTGTGCCATGGTTTCCAGCTCCTCCTGTTTATTTCCCATGCTGCATGCATTGGTACAGAGGTACTTCAGCCTTGTTGGCCTCGTTGCCTTTTCAGAAAAACCCTCCTTAGTACCTCCAGGACAAGTCTGGGTTTTCCCTTACTGCCTCCCAAGGTGACAGTGTTCCCATACACTTCTCTGTCACCCAATACACCCCCTTCCTCCATCATATCTAGTTTAAAGCCCTGCTAATCAGCCCAGGAATACTTCTAGTCAGTTGGCTCCTGTCTGCTATCAGCATTCCCTCTGTCTCAAGGCTGCATCCCAAGCCATAGTACCCAAAGCCAAGTGCGACTCCATTCACAAAGCCATTCATTCAGCATGCCCACCCTCCTCCTTTTATGCAAATCCCAGTCACCAACTGAGAGGACAGAGGAGAACACAACTTGCACTCCTGATCCCTTCAGAAGTCTTCAACACAGAGTAAACTGCATCCCAAGCATCACCAAGCGTGCCAGTGGCTTCCTAACACTGCTTGCACCCATGCTGTCTCCTGCAGCTTCCTGGACGTCACTGAGGCCTCCAGGTCCCTGTACTGCTGCACATTTGAGTTTCCCAGAGGCGATGACAGCCCTCCAGGATGTCTTGTCTGACTTCTTGTCTCCCAGCCATGCCTTGCTGAATTGCAAAGAGAGCCAGTATTAAATTAAAACATAAAAATCCTCATTTTACTAAAGTTGATGAGAGGTCTGGACCACGCTGGCCATGGCAGCAGAGCAAACCACTATGTGACACATAAGGGACAGAAGCAGCCCCACCATTGCACAGGGACAACGTGCTAGCCAGACCTGATGCACACATACTTGCACAGCCACAGGAGCATTTCATGTGCTTGCAACTCACAGCAAGTTCAAGCGGCGTATCAGCTGACACCATGCCAGCGCAGAGGTACTCTGCTGCTGGCACCAAACATTGATCATTAAAGCTGAGAAAACCCTTAGATTATGTTTTTATGCAAGTGAAACCAAGTGATCTGGAAAATCCCAGAGTGTTTGGATGCAAAGGTCTAAATCTTAATGACACTTCTGGCAAAGCTCTGTGTCTTGTTTGTGCTATTTAGCAACTTCTCCATAAGGAAGCAAACTGACTTTATTAAGGAAAAAAAAAGCTACTGCACAAATCCTCACCCCACTGTCTGAGTTTGACAGAGGTCAGTTGGGACTCAGTTCGTGTTGCTGGAGGTCCTCACCCAGTGGGGCTTCTGGACCAGGCTGAGAAGTCACCTGCTGCAGCTGCACCTCAGGCAACAGTGAGGGACTGGCCCCATGGGTGCTGAAGAGAGCCATTTATGTTGCATGTGTTTGGAAACAATGCATTTGAGGTCTCAGAGGAGCTGAGGTTTGCAGGCTAGATACAGTGCTACAGGCCAGATGTGCAACGCCCAGATCCCAGCTGCAGGTCTGTTTCCACCCTGAAACTCAGCTCACCCGTTGCCCAGAGGAAATGCCATCCTTCAGAAAGAAAATGGCTGGCTTGGTTTATTTGTCAAAATGAAAGCACAAAGCCAAGTACCACATTCATACCTTGCACTGAAGCAAGCAGCAGCCAAATGCAGAATCAGCAGATGCTAGTGTAATTATCATGTTGGGGAAGAGTTAGCATCACAGGCCATGGTTTTTTCCTTGCAAGAAAAAGTAAGCACAGAGATAACAGAGATCCAATTAACAGGGCTTTATGTGGATTTCCAAACAGCATGCGGCAATGCTCTTAAGCTCTTGAAGAATGCCCAAAAGCTTTTCAAGAAACTGAGCTTCTGCAGGATGAGCTAGAGACCTCCTGGGATGAGAAACTGGTTAAAGGTCAGGAAGTCAGGAGCAGGAGCAGGAAGGATGTCATCTCTCAGAGAAGGAATCCCTATGAGTCTGGCTTGTTCTGCATCTCCTTGGGCAACATGGAAAAATGCAGGACAAGACAAGGTGACACATCTCAGGAGGACAACAATCAAGGGCAGAAAAAGCAACAAATAAAGGATGCTGCAAAAAATTACTGTGAAATCCATGCTTCGGGGTAGAGAGATGCCACTTTGTCCTCAACAGCAAGCTAAGGTCAGGTAATTCACCTCTCCCCTCTCTTGTGCAATATGCAGATAAAAGCGGGGAGGAGGTGGTGGTGCCAATGTCATCAGCTTCTAAAATAATCTAGCTGCTCAGTATTACACACATCTGTATTTCATTGGGTTCCCCACTGCTGGTCCTGCTACATCTGCAAGGAACTCATTTTGAGTTGGCTTCAGATGTACTTGCACTATAGATGAAGAACAGAAGACACACCTATTGGGTACACAAGAGGCTTCATGAACTCCGGGAAACGCGAAGATCCACTAGGAAAAAAGTGCATCTAGAGGGGGAAATTATACCATACAAGGAAAGAACTTGCTACTTTTGCTGGAGCATACAAAAAGGAGGTCACTAACGCAGTGTCTCTGCTCTGCCAAGCACATTCAGATTCTGTCCCATCCTTTCTTGGGTGATAAAAGAAAGGGTCACTGTAGCTTGAACACCTCAGATCCCCTGAGGGCTGGGCTGGCCATGCACTCTGCACTAGGACTGCCAAGGAAACCCACAGTGGCTGTCCCACTCACAGCCTATCCCAGGGATGCTTGGGTGAGGAGCTGAGGTATTTTTTGTAAGCTGGGAGAGATCTCTGCAACCCCAGTAGCAAACCCACAGACTGCAAAGATTGAAGGCAGTTGATATCTTCATGGGGGTGGGCTGACTCCAGCTGTCACAGGAAGGGAGCCAGACCTGGGAACACTGCAGCCAGGGAACAGAGAAGAGCAACCACCCTGAAGCAGAGCCCCAGTGCTCCCAGTATTACCAGTACCCTGCGTTGGCTGCCATTGGTGAGGAGTGCAATCAACATACCAATGTGTGACTCAGGTACCCTGCCAGGGGCAGGGCGGAGAAACCTAGGAACCATCACAAGGAGCCCATGGCAGTCCCTAATCCTGCCTCCTCCATCAAGAAGTTGCAGTCAAGCTTAGGGAAGCACAGGCTGAAACAGCTCTGCATGGCTGGGAAGCAGCATCCCTCACAACTGCACATTCAGTGATTTCTCTTTATCCACAGTAAAAGAGGGTTTCATCCCCATGACAGGTGATTCCACTGCACAGATGAATGGCAGGATGTTGGCCCTTTTTGCAATACAAACGTGGATCATACAGCCAGAGCCCCCTGCCAGGGTCATGGGGTCTCATCTGACTCAGCAAGACTTATGGGAAAGCAAGTTAATCTGCGCTTCCGTTCTTCTCCTGTATAATTTGGTGCTGGTTTCATACTTCTTATGAAATAAGAAGTACCAACAGCAACCTCCTTGTTGTCCAAGAAAGGTACCACTCATATCAACAAATGCTGTCCTGCCTAGATACCGCGGTGCTGATGTTGCCCCACATCTCTCCACAACACTCCAACACACCGTCCCCAAACATTTAATGGCATAGCTGTGTTGACTAAAAGAAGCTAGCGAAGTTCATAGCTCCAATTGGAGCATGCACTACTTGGCATAAATAGTATTTTCTATTGGAGAAGGGGACCAGGGGACTCCTTGTACAAGATCTGCAAGGAAAGCTTTCTGGGCAGACAAACCTACAAGTGGATGGGAGGAGGAGGGAGTTTGAATATGCTCACTAAGGACTTGCTTGGGTTAGGCAAAGGGTTGGAGCCAGGCCCTGAGACTCACCTCACTTTCATCATACATGCACATGGGCCATAAAAGCCCCAGCTCCAGCAGAAACAGCACATGAGGTGCCATTGCTAGTGCCAGGAGAAAAATGAGTGTTGAAACAACTGCTATTAAAAAAAAAAAAAACGAAACCCTTTGCAATCTAGGAACCAAGGACACTGCTCATAAGCTGGGGGTAAAGGAGGATACCCTTCCTCCCTCTGTATTGGATGTTTTGTGTGTAGCAGAAAATATCCACCCGCATCACCAGATGGGCAGGATATTCTAGTTTTTGTTTTCACTGATAGTTCTGTGAACTGCCTTTAAGAACAAATCAGCAACAAAAAAGAGAACTGCAAAAAGCAGCCCAAAAAATTTTCAGCCCTGAGTTTGCAAAGCATATGCTGTTTACTCACTTATTGTGAAGTCTTGAGCTTCCAGGTCAGGCCCCCACCCTTCCCTCCAGCACAGTGACCTTTTACAGCTTGGGTGCTAATTTTTCCCACCCTGCTATCTTAGAACAAAACAAAGTAAAACAAAAACCCCCACAGTGGCATGAAAGCTTTTATCATCCTGAAAACATGCCAAATGCGAAGGCGATAGGCAATTCTGTGTCTCAGATGCCTTTTTCCTTGCATATTTTAAGTCCTTTGCACAATTGCAAGAATGGTGGGAGCAGGAGTCGCCTGCAAACAGCAGGCTGTGAACCCACAGTTTTAAACAATCATGCTTAATTGCTCATAAATACCCAGGGGACCTGCACGTTCAATCACCGAGCAAGTACCAGACATACAGCCACGTGGCACATTGAGCCTGAAGGCTGAGATGCCAGGACAGTCCCTGCTTTGATACTGGCCTGGGAGAGCCACACAGACCAAACAGCCTTGGAGATGCTTTTTGAGGATCTCAAGTGCTCCAATCTGGTTTTGCAAGCAGAAATCCCTTACCCACTCCATAGCCCAAACTGCTGGGCTTCTTCTAACAAAAACTGCATGGGTTGAAATAGGATGTACTCCTGTTGGGATTTATTTTTTCAGAGAAAGAAAAAAGCGGTCCCTTGGCACACAACCCACAGCAACATCTATCCCAGGACCCAGCACTTCTGCCAGCTAATGATCTGCCCCAACACTGCAGTTCAGACCATCCAAGCATTGATTCAACACAAAATTGCTTGGAACTGCCTATGAAGAGAGAAGTGCCTGGGCAGACAGGAATTAATACCATTTCAATTTGTTTTTGCCCCAGGGAGAAAACAAGGAGGAAACTGGTCTGGACTGGACGTACAAATAAGCCATGAGAGGCCCTAAAACGATGGTTCTGCCAGCCAAGCACTGTGCAAAATTGATAATGCCCAGGAAACTAGTGTTTGCCAAACAAAATCACTGCTCCTGCTGGGTCTCTGAGAAGTACAGTCTGCACCTCAGAGGGGAGAGATGCCCACAGCACACGACCCAGGATGGAATTTTACAAGCCTGCCTATGGCTTCTCTCCCAACTTTCTCACTGTTCCATGAGAGTGCAGAGCAGCACATCACCAGGGCTGCAGAAAGAAGTGTGAGAGCACAGGTCAACTGCTGTATGAGCTGGTCCTGCAAGGATGCCAGGACTCCTTTATGTGTCATGTACTATGTAAAAACACAAGACAAAAAGAAAGCTGCAGAACTGCACAGCGCAGAAGAAACGCAATAGAAGCACTCCAGTGTGTCACAAAAGCCTTCTTTCCTGCCCCCTGGCCTCCAGGCACACTGAATGCCCTATTCAATTGTAGTAGCAGGAGGACAAGAACATGAGGGACAATCTTCATCTACCTCAGTCCATCCATTGTCTTCACCTTCTTCTCTCAGCCTCCATTCAAGCACAAAGATCCCACCTTTCTCAGGATCCAGCTAGCTACAAGATAGAGGGTAAGCAGTAAACTTACAGCCAAAACAAACACCATGTCTTACACATGCTGTTGGGAGTCACAAAGCACTCCAGCAGCTTCAGGCCAGCACTTTGGATCTGGAGTCGGCTGGGGGCAGGAATGGCTGTTAGCATACAGCATCCCTGTCCCAGGGCCATCTCCTGTTCTGTCCAGTCTGGTTCTCAGAGCTCAAAGTCTGGTATGGACTAACAGAAACAATGAGAGACTGGAAAGAGTGCAGGTGGGAACCAACTACAAGGTGGGAAGACATTTTGAGCTCTGACACCACCACAGCCCTTACAGATGCTGCTGTGTGCTGCCTGAGGCCCATAGGGCCCACAACACAAACCTCATGGCACTGACACAGGAGCAAACATTTGGCAGAGGAGAGGAGAGCACAGCCAGTCCTCTACCAGCCCCAGAGTGACGAGGTGGAGGATGGGACATGGCCAGCACCTGCCTGTGGCCCTTGCCAAGACTCTTCTGCCAGACCTTGGCAGGAGGAAAGGTGGCACAGTGGCATTCTAACAAGCACCATCAGCAGTAAGGTCTGCATGGCCAGGGTTTAAGAGGCAAGCATTACTGCCTTTGTTAAACAGAGCCAGCCCAGAGGAATCAAAAAAAGCATACTAGACATGCATAATTAAAGATGCCTGCCAGTTCCCATTATAGCTGTTTTAGGCACTAACTTGGATAGGAGTCAGCTGCAGCTCCCATGTTGCTTTCTTAAATGTTACAGATCTTACTCAGAAGTTGATCTGAAATAGGAAGGCTGGTTTTCTAGGTTAAGAAACACTGGAAAACTTTCTGTGTTTCAAAAGGCAGTGCCGTTTGGGAGTTTTACATAGGGATAACCTTCAGGACTTCTCCAGCACAAATTGCAGGCACCAGGAATAAAGGAGTTAGAGGGAAGGACCAGCTTTCCTTAGCTCTGATGCTCCTAGGCAACTGACGGTAACAAACCCATGCTGCCTGTGAAGAGCATATCCTCATGGTCCCCCCCTTCATTTGGGGTGCCAGCACACCCATAGACTCCCCCCACCAAGCAACCTCTTCCAGCCCCCTCTGTTTCCCAAATGCTCTCAGGCTTGCAGGAAGGCACAGCCAGAGGCATGTAGAGAAGAGGCAGCTTATGTCTCCTCTGGGCTGCTTTGCTTAGGAGGCAGGCAGCCATGAGGCCAGCAAAGCTCAGCGCTCACAGCTCTTGCCTGATACTTCTAAACACAGACACTTTGCCCTGGGAAGAGGAGAAGGAGAGAAGTTAGGGGCTGGAGTGGGACTGAAATGGAGAACACAGGCAATGCCAAACTTAAGGAGGCATGGGGAAAGAGCTGAAGGACTGTGGAGAAGTCCTTTCACTTCAGAAAGCCTTTGTTTCCCAACTGCGTGTTGAAACAGGTTCTGTTCTCACAGTCCCAACCCCAGATTAGGAACAGGCTTTCTTTGAGATAAGAATGTTCCATTAAGAACCCAGCCAAAGGTCCAAGCTATGAAGGAACCCTCTTCCTAGCAGTATCTCCTGCCCAGGGAAGTCTGGCAGCTACCCCCACCACCACTGGCCCAGACGCTCATTTCTCACCAGGTCTCAGACTGTACTCATTGCCCTCATTCCTCCCACTGCACCAAGCCTCCCTGAGATTCCTAAAGTCCAGTCCCCTTGAGGCTGTCTCTGTGTGACCATGGGCTGAAGCAAGCCTTCCTAGCTATTCACATCTTCTTTCTTCTATGCAGCTGAAGACAGCCTGCCCACTACAAGCCATGGCACAGCAGGTAGATCATCTTGGAAAGCTGAGCCAACCTCAGCTTTCCTGCCCAATAACATTCTGGGGCACAAGGAGGATGTACAGTTGTGCCAAATATCTCACTCAAGAGAAGAGACAAGAGGAGGGAATACAAAGGCTGAGGGTGTTTGAGAAGCACGCACAGGTCAAAAATCACAAAGGCGATGGCCAGCCTTCTGCCCAGCTGCAGATAGGCAATACTTGAGATACCAGCAATTCAAACAGGAATTCTAGCCCTAGCATCTGGCAAATGCACTCTGTTTCTAGTGCCAACTAAACATGGCTAAGTATGGCAGCAGAGTTTGAGTTTGTTAACCATTTCCACTACTTTACTCTCTCCATCTGAATGTTTTCGGATGATTTGACTGGCAAATGTTTTTGAACGATTTGACTGACAAACGTGACACCCATCTTCAAAAAGGGCCAGAAAGATGATCCTGGTAGCTACAATCCTATCAGTCTCACCTCGGTGCCCAGGAAGATCATGGAACGGATAATCTCAGGAGCCATCATGGACCAATTAAAGGTCAACCAGGGGATCAGGCCCAGTCAGCAAGGGTTCATGAATGGTAGATCCTGTCTGACAAGCCTGATTTCATTCTGAGATAAGGTGACCCACTTAGTGGCTGTCTATGTGGTGTACCTGGACTTCAGTAAAGCTGTCCCCAGCATTCTTGTGGGGAAGCTGGCAGCCCATGGTTTGGACAGGCATACACTCCACTGGGTGAAACACTGGATGGCCAGCCCCAAAGAGCTGTGTCAGTGGAGTTAAATCCAGTTGGTGTCCGGTCAAGAGCGGTGTCCCCCAGGCCTCAGTACTGGAGCCACTTCTATTTAGCATATTTATTAATGATCTTGACAAGGGGATTGAGTGCACCATCAGTAAATTTGCAGACGACACCAAGTTAGGAGGGAATGATGATCTGCCTGAGGGGAGAAAGGCACTAACAGAGGGACCTGGATAGACTGGATTGATGGGCCAAGTGTATGAGTTTCAATAGGGCCAAGTGTCAGGTCCTGAATTTTGGTCACAGCAACCCCAGGCAACCCTACAGGCTCAGGGAGGAGTGGCTGGAAAGCTGCCTGATGGAAAGGGACCTTTTTGTACTTATGGACAGTCTGCTGAACGTGAGCCAGCAGAGTACCCAGGTGGCAAAGAAGGCCAATGGCATCCTGGCTTGGATCAGTAATGGTATGGTGAGCAGGACTGGGGAAGTCATCCTGCCCATGTACTCAGCACTGGTGAGGCCTCACCTCAAGTACTGTGTTCAGTTTTGGGCACCTCAGTACAGAAAAGACCTGGAGGTGCTGGAGCAGGTCCAAAGAAAGGCAACAAGGCTGGGGAAGGGCTTGGAGAATATGGCCTATGAGGAAAGACTGTAGGAACTGGGGCTGTTTAGTCTGGGGAACAGGAGGCTGAGGGGAGACCTT
Source organism: Lagopus leucura (assembly GCF_019238085.1). Classification (NCBI taxonomy): domain Eukaryota; kingdom Metazoa; phylum Chordata; class Aves; order Galliformes; family Phasianidae; genus Lagopus; species Lagopus leucura. The sequence continues at coordinate 21,424,996 of NW_024962267.1, read as the reverse complement.
ACCGCTCTCTTCAAATACCTGAAAGGTGCTTACAGCAGGAGCAGGGTTGGTCTCTTCTTACTGGTGACAGGACAAGGGGAAATGGCCTTAAGTTGCACCAGGGTAAGTTTAGGGTGGATATCAGGAAACACTTGTTTACAGAAAGGGTTGTTAAGCACTGGAATAGGGTCCCCAGGGAGATGGTTAAGTCACCATCCCTGGATGCATTTAAAAACCATCTGGATGTGGTGCTCAGGAACATGATTTAGCAGAGGGTTGTCAGAGTTACAGTAGTATGGTTAGGTTGTGGTTGGACTCGATGATCTTTAAGGTCTTTTCCAAGCTGAGTGATTCTATGATTCTGTGATTATCGTAGGGCAGGCCAAGCAAGAAACACAAAACATGCCAAAAGGGATATGCATCACTTACTGAAAGCACACGCTCCCAGGGCAGGAAGAAGGCAAGTTTGTGATTTAGACAATCTGTAATTATTATAGGTGTCACATGCTGCAACAGCAGTCTTGCTGTTCACTGCACACAACACAAGAGAAAAAATGTTCTCTTAAGTCATTTTTCCATTGACGAGAATAAGCTCATTTTTCAGTTGGTATTTATCAAAACAAAAGCCAGACAAACTCAGTACTGTACGAAAGTGCGTTTATTCCAAAGCTAAATTCTTCACACAAAACAATGGCTCTGAACAGCAGAATCAGTCCTTACACAGATCTACAACAGCATCCTGGGCTCTAGGGCTTGTGATCTTCAACATTCACAACAGAACTTCTTTTCATAGTAGTCAGCAAGGATTGGAGGGGGCAACAAAAACATCACCTCTGGCACAAATTAAAGAATTGTGCCACCAAAAGAGAAAAAGTGTCAAGACTTTTCACAGGAAGGTTGGTTTGTGCAAATATCTCAGAGAACATCCTGCTCACTGCAGGCTGTTTGCCAAGGAGCAGCCACCACCATCAGGAGGGAACTGCGTTATTCCTGTAGACAGAAAGCAGGACTGTTGGGTTGAATAATATGCTGGACTTTTTCCAAGGACTGAAGTGGCTAATAGGTCACATTCAGGATGTGCTTATTTGTGGTCTGGAGCCTGTGCACCAGCTTCATCGTGCACACTTGGTCCCAGCCGATGCCCTAGAGGGGCTTGCCTTCTTCCTGCCTTAGCCTCTTGGAGAGATGCTCACTGATGACCAAGAGGGGGTGGGCTTTGTATCTGGGATCTGCGATGACCTCATGAAACTGGGCCATTTCCTCTTCTCTGAGGAGAGAAAAAAAATCCCCACACTCAATTGGTTCATGCAAAAGAAACTGAGCAGATAAAAAACAAAAAAAAAAAACAAAAAAACTCATAAAGCAACAGGCTTCTGTACAGACAGGATTATCTCCAGTGTAAAGCTCAGAAAGAAACAGTGCAAGAAATGGACCTTGTTTACCCAAGGGCAATGCTCAAATTGCTGCCAGATCTGTGGAAGCCAGTAGCTTGATCTTATGCCACAGACAGAAACAATCATGCTAGTGTCAACTATCACTTGGCATTTTTTTAGAGCTTCTCCCTAGTAAAACAAGAAAGACCAGGAGTATTTGGTAAGTGTGCTCAGAATGAAGACTACTTCAGACCACACGAGAACAAAAGCAGATTCTGCACTTGCAAGCTCATCCACTGACTCTTGTTTATTGCTCAAACATACAGGTTTCCTATGTGCACCACTAGTTAGACACCTTGGTAGGGGGCATGAAAGAATTACCTCTATATACTTGGTCACAGCTGTTGCTGTGGAAATATTCTCCCAAAAAGCAATCAAGCAGGGAGGAACAAGAACAGAGCACAAGGAGTGTAAAAATAAAAAATTGAGCTTTCATGTAAGTCACCTCGATCGTGGTCTCTCCTCACTCATGCAGACTCAGTGCCCCATTCCCCTGCCAGACACACATTTCCTTCCTCCCATGTTGTTGTAGATCAGATCAGCAGAGCACTCTTCAGCTTGCAGCAGGCAGCTAGTTCCCTTCCTACTTCATAGAACTGACAGGGACACCCCAGAAGCAGCGATCACAGAAAGCAAACACTGCACAGTCACAGAGCCTAGCTCCAGAAGAGTTGCACTAAGGGGAAATGAAGTTCCCAATGCCTTGTGGTCGTATAAAATATCAAACAGATTATACTAAGGAACAAAGAGTTGCTAGACTTTTGTGAAATTCCAAGACTTATTCAAAAGTACTTAGAGTTTCACTTCATAAGAAAAGGTTTGGCAAATGTCAATGCACAGCTGTCCCCACAAGGGATGCAAGGCTTATTACTTAACATCCGAAAGGTACTTCAGCAGAGCAGCTGTAGCACCTCATGCTATGCAGAGGTTAAAGAGATTCTCACCTACACAACCACCGGAGGCTTTCCAGGAGCATATCAGCTAGAGGTGCATGGGCCTTAGGAGACCGAGCCACAGCTGAGTGCTGCAATTCCAAATCAGAAAGCTGAGGCAAAGGGCACACCAGCCTGGCTGTGCACACTCACTTGGCTTAAATCAAGTAGGAATGTTTAGTATGGGTTTGTTCTGAAACCCCAGAGATCAAACCCAGGAGGCCAAAGCTAGGATTCTTTTCAGTGAGAAAGGAAAAGCAAACTCTTTCAGGAGTAAATGCAGCTTCCTGTGCTCTCTTACATGTTATATGAGACAGAAGTAAAAGTGGAGTGAATCCATCCACAATTGACTGAGTTTTAGTAGGGTTCTGAACAGGACACCTGCAATGTCCTGCATCATGTAAAGGGAACTGGCTGCACAGAGAGGTTGTGTGATCTTCGTCCTTGGAGAAACTGAAAAGCCAGCTGAGCAAGTGGCTCCAGGTGACTCTGTCTGAGCAGAGTGGTGGACCAGATGGTCTCCAGAGGTCCCTTCCAATCCCAACCATTCTGTGATTTTGAGCAAGAATACCCAACATCTGATAATCAGGAACTTACAAGAGCCTGTGTTTCTGAGCTTGTTTCATCATACAGAAATCTGCTGGTTCTGCCTTTGCTTTTACATGCCTGTGGAGAGAAGAAACAAAACAGAGAAGAGGTAACTTAGCAATTGCTGTTGAGATGGAAAGGGTTCAGTGGCTCTCCATCTGCCTTCCCAGGAAGTACAGGTAATTGTCCTGAAATCCTAGAATCATAGAATGGCCTGGGTTGAAAAGGACCACGATGCTCATGCAGTTCCAACCCCCTGCTATGTGCAGAGTCACCAACCAGCAGCCCAGGCTGCCCAGAGCCACATCCAGCCTGGCCCTGAATGCCTCCAGGAATGGGGCATCCACAGCCTCCTTGGGCAACATGTTCCAGTGCCTCACCACCCTCTGGGTGAAAAACTTCCTGCTAATACATAACCCTAAACCTCCCCTGTCTCAGTTTAAAACCATTCCCCCTTATCCTATCACTATCAACACATGTAAACAGTCATTCCCCCTCCTGTTCATATGCTTTCAAGTACGGAAAGCTACAATGAGGTCTCCCCAGAGCCTTCTCTTCTCCAAGCTGAACAACACCTGTTCTCTCAATCTTTTTTGTAGGGCTCCAGCCCTCTGATCATCTTAGTGCCCTCCTCTGGACTCGTTCTGTGTCTTTCTTGTACTGGGGGCCCCAGGCCTGGACACAGTACTGCAGATGGGGCCTCACAAGAGCTGAGTAGAGGGGGACAATCACCTTCCTCTCCCTGCTGGCCACCCCATTTTTAATGCAATTTTTTCCATAGCCAGATGGTAATGGAGATGCAGACTCCTTCCATCACACATTGATGACAACTCTGGAGTCATGACCAAATGGACAGGAGGTAAATGCACTATTTTTATAAATAAAACTGTATCATTTAGTCCTAGAATGATCTTCAGATGATCATACTTGAATCATCTGCTGCTTCTCTCTAACTTCTAGCTCAAAACTATACCACTGCTTAGAGAAAAGATACCACGGAACTTCCCCACTGGTCATGTATCATCCCTCCACATCTCACGTTCCTTGTTAACACTGCAGAGCTTCAGCATTTGCATGAGCCATTACAGGCATTGAAAGAGAGCTGCCAGTCATGCTGCAGGACTGTCAGTGTTTAAGGCTGCACATGTATTTTAAAAATGGTAGCATTCATTTCTCCTTGGGAGCATACATCCTCACCAAAGGTTTGTGAGTTTAAGTTAGCTACCGTGTGCAGCTAAGGCACAGCAGCAAGTACAGATATGCACTCTCTGCACCCATTTTCTATTGCTGAGCAAAGTCTGAGGAGGTGTAACCCCATCCTGCTCAGGTGCTGAAAGCACATGATGCCTAATGCCAAGCAGCAACAGAAACCTACAACAAAGCCAAGGGACATGCAGAAATGGCAGTGGGACTTGAAGTGCACTAAGAAGGAAAATTATTGGAAAACTGGACAGCAGGAAGAAAGAGCCACTGAACTAGAACATCAATGGTATGGTGGCAGCTGGTGGATAAAGCTTCTGCATGAAGAAGATCTGAGTTCAGGGAAGAATAAGACTTTGGAAGAGAAGGAAGGCTCTGCCTGAAGACGTATACTAGTAAAGGACAGCACAAGGTATTTATTACTCCAATATCAGTGCCTACAGCTGCTCCTATGAAAGGATTCCATGACATAGAGCCTCGGGCAACACAGTAAAACTAAGAAAGAGGGCAGGAGTCTTATCCTCTGCTAAGCCTACGCACCAGGCTCCCAGCACAGCCAGAGCAGGACTGCATTACTCTCCCTGCTTCTCAGAGTGCATACTGGGAAAAAACCTATCTTCCTCTCTGACCCTAAATCTTTCATTCTTTAATTTTTCCATTTTCTCTTTTCTCTTTCCTACCTGCCCCATGTCTCTTCACCCTACATGGCTTCATCATCTCTCACCACTTGATCACCTCCTGCTCCTCATCTCTCCCTCTGCCCATCCTGGAACACTTTATTTTTCCTCAGATCCCGGTGGACACAAGCTGCTGTAGGCTGCTCTCCTGCTATTCAATTCCCCTCCAGCAGAGGATACTGCCAAAGCTGCCCGACAAACCAGACACACCCCAACAAGGCGGATGTACATCAGTCAGCACCCAGCCTACACGAGGACCAGGAGCCAGGCAGTTGATGCCCTCACACTGCTCACATACTCTCAAGGCCCTTTTGAGGTCACCCTAGCACAGCCAGCATTATGCAACAGATCCGTCAGCAGATGAGAAACTGCAATCAGCAAGAGCAGGCAAACAGCCACAGGGTTTGAGCAGTTTGCGTCATGTTGCTGCATCCAGTGGTATAGCAAGACAGTGACAGAACAATCTTTGTATTCATTAACCACCTGGCATGGGGATGGTTTCCTGTTCACCATCCTCATTTGCCTGGATTGCTTATGGCATCACAGAGAAAGCTCTTCACAAGTTGGACAGCAATCCATGCTCACCAGAGCAGGGGCTTGCAGCCTCTGTGGCTGCTTCACGGTGCACCAGCCCACTGAACAAGGAAAGTGTATGGCCACAACCGTGCCAGCATTTACAGCTCATGGACTTTGAGCTGACTGCAGTTTATAAACATGAAGCAACCCTCCCAGAGCTCTCTGCTCACTGGCTTTGTAGGTCATACCTAAACCAGGCACCACAATATTCCACAGCAAGGAGCAGTGCAGCACAGAAAGCTTCCTGTTTGCACTGAATCTGCAACTTGCTAACTTTTTTGATGTCCCTTATGTCTCGCAATGGAGATGAATTATTTCCTAACTGCATTACACTTACCTAATATAGACTATTATATCCCAAGCTTCTCTGTCTCCAACTCCTATCCAGGCTGAGGACTCCTCAGATCACTAAGCGACCCCTTGTGCAGAAGCTGGGCCAGAATCTTCACCATCTTCCTTTCAAGTTCTACTTTATCTTCTGAGATGGTCCACAATTGCAATCTGCACTGACACTGTGAATTTCTTCTGGGGAAAGCAATGCCCAAAAGAAACAGTCAACCCATTCTCTCTCCCCCTGTACTTGCTTTCTGCAAACCATTCCCTCCATACAGCCGTGACTTAACCTCCAAGGTGGACGATAAGGAGGGAGAACCACTCCTGAACACAACCTGAAGTCAGATGCCATATATGGTTGGACATGATTGCAGAAAGAAGTCAAAACCAACTGTTTCCACTCAGGTTAAGCCTTGGTCCAGCACTCCACTCCCTTGCAGAACTCTGTCTGTACTTTTGCTGCTCATTCCACTGAGAGGACAGATTGACTGAACGGCCGATTGAAAAAAATGTTATTCAAAGAATTAAGAGCCAAGTTCAGAAAGGAAATATTTTCCCAGGCTTAGATACAAGATACGTAGTTGCTGTTTGTTAGAAGGGTGACTTTCCAGAAGAACAGCACACTGCCAACTCAGTCACGCCCTGTAGTAGCTGGGTCAGAGTTTCTTTCTGGGGCACCCCACAGCTCACAAGAGGTTCTACGGTCATTTCAGCCTTGATATTCAACAAAAGAAAAGGGTGCTCTGCAAGGCAGCCTTATACTTGGCTATCCTCTAATCCAAATGCTTGCTTAATATGATCAAAATAAGTTTGCAGTTCCAACCCCTACTGAGTAAGTAGAAGTACGAGCATTTGTTCACCACGCAGAGCTCTTCTATTCTGCACTGGGAGATGGAAAAGCATCTGCAGCACTGACTGAGCAGGCAGTGTTGCACCAAAAAGGAAAAAACACAAGGACAATCAGAACACACCCTAAGGCTGGCTGGGATGGCTGAAGCGTGAGTGTCAGAGGATCAAAAATAGTTCTTCTCTTTCAGTACAATAAAGGGAAAAGAAAAACCATCTTGTACTCTCATCCAAAATCATATTCCAAGCCAGCAGGGTGAACAGAGAGTCTGTCTAGACAGTAAATCTCGGCTCTAAGGGCTTGAACTGCTTTGGGAGAAAGCCTGAAGGTCTGGAAGGACCGAACACCGGGCTGCATCATGGTCAGCAGCTCATGCAGAAAGAGAGCAAACAATCCCAGCAGGCAGTACTGTGCTTTGAATCCTAGCTCTCCAGATCTGCTTCCCTCTGTCACACCAGTTAGGTGAATTTGGGAAAGCCATCAACCCCATATTTGCCACCTGCAAAACAAGAATTAGTCCCCTTTAAATACTACAGCCTCCTATAAAATATAAGATTCCTTTTATTGCAGCAAACGCCATTTCCTGAAAATGATGAGAACAACCTTCATTATAAAACACATCTCAAGTGCAGATCCACAGGTGAGCTCAGCAGCACTACACCCTGGACGCTTGTGTATCAGTCCTTCCATTCAGAATATCCAGTCCCTCCCAGTCTGTCTCATGCCAAGTCACCTTTAAGCAATACAGTTCTCATAAATGTGGATTCAGAAGGCATATTTAAGCTTCTTGCAGCAAGAGTAACAAAAAAAAAAGCGAAATGTAGGTGAGGTCCTGTTCTCCTAACTATGGGCCCCAAGCTTGTATTGTTTGTAGCTACAATCTGAGCTGGAGGGTGCTTTAACTTGCAGGAAAAAGGGAAATAACACAGCCCATTACTAAGAGACACATACCTCTTGGATGGCTTCCTGCCCTTGATACCTGTGGTCAGATCAGAGAGCTCAGGCAGGGCTTCCATCAGTGGCTGCATGTCTCCCACAACAGGTGTTGCCTTTCGCTTTGCTTCAGCTTTTTGCTTCTGCTTGGCTAGCTTCACACTTTCTATTTCTGAATGAGAAACAATAATTTAATTGGGTAAGTAGAAATGTTTTTCAAACAATTGTCTCCTACCAGAGGCATGCAGTAGACAAAGATGAACTTAATTTCAGTTTTTCACTCAGAATTGGATAAGTCAGTGGGAGGTGTGAACAGAAAGCTGCAGTCTGCTGTGCAGTCCTTGAGGCTCTCTGGTGCAGAAGTGCAGCTGCTCAAGCCTTATGGAACCAGAAACCCCAGCAAAACACATTCTCTTCCACACCAGCCCACAGATGCCTAGCTGGATACCCCACCTGTCCCAGACATCCCTTTACAGTACCACCAAATCAACCCAGCAGCATGTGCAAGCACCCACTTTCTCCTGCCAGGTGGGCCTCGAAACCTGCAGCATTGCCTTGACGTTCAAGTAGTTGGGGTGGAGTGAGACACAACGGGAAATCCTGTTTTCTCTTCATGCACCCAAGGGAAGCTGCAGCTCCCAAGGCCTCTGCTTGTCACGGCATTGCAGAACTGGAGAGGTTAGACATGATGGAGCAGAACAACAGCAGCTGCACAGCCAAGAGCACTGAGACAGGAAGGCTGTGGGCTTCCAACACAAGGCCACAGAAGCAGGACTGAATATGCAGTACTTTTAGTGGAAATATGAAAGCAGCCAGACTACAGAGCACAGGCAAGATGCCACCTGGGATTCTCAGTCTAACCCAGATGATCACGTTCAATAATGCTGAACTGAAACTTAATAGCTAGCTGTTTGCACCTTTAGTATTTTTGTCTTGTTCACCCCCTAACTAAGCTGTTTCAGTCAAAGAGCAATGGTTTCTGATAACGTGTAATATTTATTGCACACGGGTGTTTTTTTGACAATCTGGATTGTAAAAGCTTCTCTGCACAGCAATCCCTGCCAAGAACACAGCTTTCCATTCTACATCACTTCTTTTTATGGTCTGGCTTTATGAGACTGACTACTTCAGTACTTTCATGAACAGTATGCGCTCAAAATTTTCAGACACCTGATTTTGCACAACCATCCCAAATTCTTTTCCAACAGTCTCTGGTGTCTGAGAAGCCATACGATGTATGTATTTTGAAATATGCATACTTCTAATGTTTGAATCATTACATAATTTTTTTCTCTTCTCTAGTCTCTCCTACAATGATTTATTGGAACTGAAGAAATCTCCAAGTTTTGCATTTGCACTACTGGGCTGAACTGTAGTTCTCAGGGTCTTGGCATCCAGTGTCAAGAAAACAGTTCTGGGATAAGAAGAAACAGCAAACTCTTGGGAATATTTAGGAAAGCACAGATTTAATGGTAATAACTATCTTCTCAGACAGAAGTAGTTTGACCTGAAATTTTCTATCTTGGTTCCTTACTGAAGAAAAGCTGACATATTTTATTTATTTTCCACCCAGTTTGTAGCTTTAGAGCCGAGAGGAGAAAAGAGGCCATTTTAGGGGCCAAAACAACATACCTAGTCTTGAGTAAAATTGATTCTATGAAGGCATACATACAAGAGGGAGTGATTAAAAAGAGCATAGGAAGCCTGCTCCTAGGCTTTCACCTCCAAAGCAACTGACCATAGCTATGGGAGCAGTGCTGTCACCTACTTCCAGGAGCATGTCTTCTTACTTACATAAGACATACTTTCTTATGTAGGTCCCATGTAGTCCTTTTATTGTTGATCCTGAATCACAAAAAGCTGCTGAGTGCTTATCTTCCTCTACAGCTTCTGGTACCAGTCAGAGTCAGATACAGGATACCCAGCCAGGAAGATCTCAACTGTGCGCCAGCAATCCTTTCCAATGTTCCCACAAAGTATCAGACACACAGATGAGGAAAAACTTGCATGAGCACAGAATCTGCAAGTTCCAGGCCAGCTGTAAGGACTACAAGAGGTAAGTTTTTCTGCTCAGTGGGGACACTGACTGCACATGTCAACCAAATTTGGAAGTTGATGGCTGATGATAATGAAGTTTCCCTAGCACTCAGGGTATTAAATTACCAGCCAGAGACACCTTCACGGTGACTTGTGCAATCACAGGTTGATAGACTTAAGCTCAAAGTGCAGTGAGAGCTAAGGAGCAGAGAGCATATGGTACCACAGAAAGCCACATTGCTCAATCCCCATCACAATCTGCCAGCAATTCTCTTGGATAGAAGGGTGTGAGGGAAAAAATAGTCTCAAGAATAGCTCCAGGTGGCATAAGGAATCCCTTTGCCATTCCCCATGCCTCAGCAGTATCTCAGAAGCTGACACGCACAGGCTGCTTCTGCTGACAGTGCAGACATGCCAGCCAGGTTCATAGAATCATAGAATCATAGAATCACCAAGGTTGGAAAAGACCTAAAAGATCATCCAGTCCAACCGTTCGCCTATTCCCAATAGCTCCCACTAAACCATGTCCCTCAACACAACATCCAGCCTTTCCTTGAACACCCCCAGGGTCGGTGATTCCACCACCTCCCTGGGCAGTCCATTCCAGTGCCTGACCACCCTTTCTGAAAAGTAATACTTCCTAATGTCCAGCCTGAATCTCCCCTGCCGTAGCTTGAAGCCATTCCCCCTGGTCCTATCACTAATGACACGAGAGAAGAGGCTGACCCCCAGCTCACTACAACCTCCCTTCAGGAAGTTACAGAGAGCAACGAGGTCTCCCCTGAGCCTCCTCTTCTCCAGGCTGAACATTCCCAGCTCCTTCAGCCTCTCCTCATGTGGCCTGTGTTCCAGACCCCTCACCAGCTTTGTTGCCCTCCTTTGAACACGTTCCAGGACCTCCATGTCTTTCTTGCAGTGAGGGGCCCAAAACTGGACACAGTACTGGAGGTGCGGCCTCACCAGTGCTGAATATAGGGGAACAATCACCTCTCTGCTCCTGCTTGCAACGCTGTTTCTGATGCAAGCCAGGATGCCATTGGCCTTCTTGGCCACCTGGGCACACTGCTGGCTCCTGTTCAGCCGAGCATCAATCAATACCCCCAGGTCCATTTCCTCTACGCAGTCCTCCAGCCACGCCGCCCCAAGCCTGTAGCGTCGCCTAGGGTTGTTGTAGCCGAAGTGCAGGACCCAGCATTTGGCCTTGTTGAAACTCATCCCATTGGCTTCAGCCCAGCTCTCCAGCCTGTCCAGGTCCCTCTGTAGGGCCTCGCTACCCCCAGGCAGATCCACACTTCCAGCCAATTTGGTGTCATCCGCAAATTTACTGAGGGTGCACTCGATGCCCTCATCCAGGTCATCAATCGAGATATTGAAGAGGACAGGCCCCAGCACCGACCCCTGGGGAACACCACTCATGACCGGTCGCCAGCTGGATTTAACTCCATTCACCACCACTCTCTGAGCCCGGCCCTCCAGCCAGCTCCTCACCCAGCCGAGAGTGTACCCATCCAAGCCTCGGGCTGCCAGCTTCTGCAGGAGAATACTGTGGGAGACAGTGTCAAAGACTTTGCTGAAGTCTAGGTAGACCACATCAACAGCCTTTCCCTCATCCACCAGATGGGTCACTAGATCATAGAAGGAGATCAGGTTGGTCAAACAGGACCTGCCCTTCACGAACCCATGCTGGCTAGGCCTGATCCCCCAGTCACCCCGCACATGCCACATGATCTCCCTCAAGACAATCTGCTCCATAACCTTCCCTGGCACCAAGGTCAGGCTGACAGGCCTGTAGTTTCCCGGATCCTCCTTACGACCTTTCTTGTAAATGGGAGTCACATTGGCAAGCCTCCAGTCTTCTGGGACCTCACCAGTCAACAAGGAGCGCTGACAGATGATGGAAAGCGGCTCGGCTATCACCTCCGCCAGTTCCCTCAGCACTCTTGGGTGGATCTCATCTGGCCCCATCGACTTGTGACAGTCCAGTTGGAGCAGTAGGTCTCTGACTGTTTCTTTCAGAATCACAGGGGGGTTAGTGTGCTCCCCAGCCGAGATTACCAGGTCAGAGAGAGGAGTATCCTGAGGATAACTGGTCTGACTTTTAAAGACAGACGTAAAGAAGGCATTCAGAACCTCTGCCTTTTCTGCCTTTTTCTGCCTTTTCCTTATCCTCAGGTTGGGGATGATGTTCCCTGCTCCACGAGGAAGCAACAGCAAGCCTCTTGTACACCTCTGGAAAGGTCTCCATACAAGACCATCTCTAATTGCCTTGCAGGATGAGGCTCCTTGACTTGACTCACATTAGCATCTGCAAGTGAGTCTCACTCAGAGCTGCACAGAGAAAGCACAAGTCTAAACACTTTAGACTTGAACTTTAAAGATTACTCAGGACATCAAGCACATTGCAGATAACTAATTGGAGTCTGTACATCTTGCCAAGAAAGTTGCAGCAAAAACACAGACACTCTTCCCATAACAAACAGCAACATTTCTACCATGGGCTGGGTTTGTTTGGTTCTTATTTCATAGCCTCTAGAAGTGCAAGTCAGTCTGGTGAGTAGGTTCACTGGGGCATGTGGGGCAGTAACACAGCCAGCAGTTTCCAGAGACATCCTTTGTGGAAAAGCAGAAGGTCCCACTGCAGAGCTCCACTACTTTTCTCAGAGGCCTGGGAATAGCCGGTGGGGCTCAGCTCCAGGCTGTCCAGCATCCACAGGATGCTATTAGCCCATGACTGCACAGCTGGTCATAACTGTACAGGAGCTTGAAAAGGTTCAAAGAAACCTTTTCAGACCTACACTGGTACAACATCTTTCTTGGATTAATGAAGGGTTTTAAGTAGTCACAATGCACGTGGAGGAATAACAAAAACAGGCTGGGGTAAAGAGTCAACCTTAGTGTTAAATGCCCTTTGAATTCAAGAAAAAAAAACACCAGGGACTTTTTTCCCCATTTGCTGAGGAGCAGGCTTGAAGACTTTTGAGAAGCATTCAGCCCCCCTGGCCAATCTGTTGTCCTGCCACAGCCCAACACTTTCACCTGCAGACAGAGGAATCCAGCAGTCACCTCGAGGTGCCCCCCATACAGCAATGCTTTGGGTACTTACTCTGTAGCCATCTTTCTTTCCTCAGCTTCATTTTTTCTTTTTTTGATAGAAGTGTTTTTTCTTCCAAACCTAGAGAAAAAGGGAGATGTGAGTGAGATGAGGACTGGTTCTGTACACCAGTTCTCTGTTGGGCTCATCATAAAGACAGATTAGCAGAAGCAGCAGCACAGGCACTGTTTCCTTAGGCCAGCTAGTTATCTTTGAGAAAGGCTTCTCAAGAGAACTCTCCCTCTTCTTGTCTGCATTCTCACAGTAACCAGGCCTGAGCAGCTGACATCTCCTGAAAGCTAGCCATGACTTCTGATCACTCCCCAGGTGTCAACGCAGTGAGATGAGTTGCCACAGATCTCAGTTAGGCATTATTTCCTTGTTGAGACTGCATGAGCAGCAGGACTGCATGATTGCCAAACCAAGATAAACTCAATAAACCAGTGAGGACAGACTTGGAGAGCCTACAGTTACCAGAAGTAGAAGCAAAGAAGCTAGTTTCAGTCTGAAAATGTGCAGATCAATAGAACCATAAAGATGAGTAACACACTGTGGGCACATGAGGACTGAAGGAATGGCTTCCTGACGTGGCTACTGTGAGCAGCAGCCCATCCTCCATATCTGCCCAGACAGCATGTGGAAGGCAGCAGGACTGGGAACAGCCTGAAAAGCACAGGTCTGTGGATGAGAAAAAGGCTCACACACACTCCATACTAATTTCAGTATCTCTAAAACAGCTGCTGCTCACTGATTTCCAATACCAAGGGGAAAAAAAAAAGAAGTTTTTACTGGAGATGCATTGCAGATACTATAAAATTTTATCTTATCTTTAGTGTTTAAAAATAAATGTTTAGTCAACTTTTCTCCTGAAGCATCCCGTAAATACTGCTACAGGAATGCTAGTAGAGGAATAAGCTCCTCAAATACTGCTTCTCTCAGCTTTGGCTATTCTCAAGCCTGAAAAGGAGAAAAAAAAAAATACCCTTCAAAGAAAATTCAAAGAAATTGGATAAATGAATTCAATAGAACTCTGAAAACATTTCACTGATGACTTTTCTGAAGCTTCAAATCTTGCACAATGATTTAAATAAAAGCTGAATCAACACTTAACGACTCAATGCAGGAAGATCAGAAGCAGCCTGATGGGGTGGGGAGACCATTTCAGAAGGGTAACAAAAACAAGTTGAGTTTGAGTTTCCAAAGGACACAGCGAATCCAGCTGTTGTTTTCATTGCCTCTTGTCCCACAAAACAATGTTAGTGCAATTAATGTACCTAAGAAGTAAGAAATAAAACCATACCTAAAACAACTGACTTAGATAAGCTGCCATCAGCTGCCCCCTTCCCTGTGATTTAGTGGGCTCTGGGACTCCTTCGAGTCTCCCCACCAAGTTGTCTAAACCTTGGGCTGTAGCCCCCAGAGGCCCCTCTGCAGCCAAAGGACAGCTGAGTGCCAGCAGCCTGCTGCTTGCCTTCCCTGAAGGCTACCTGCCTTCATGCGTCTGACTTCTGCTCCAGCCAGGATTAGTGCTGTATATAGCAGCAAAGATCCAGACCAAGATGTGCACATAGCATCTGCCTCCTGCTGTAGCTGCACAGCCACCACAGCCAACATCCCGCTATCCCCATCCAGCACTGCAAATCCCTACGATTTCACTGCCAAGGAAGCAAGGACGGATCAAGGAGGTCAAAATGTGAACAGCAAAACTGCATCCCAGCAGTGTGTGAGTGGCCGCTGGGACTGGAAGCTTCTTTCTCCCTGTACTTTGTGCAGACCCTGGCTGTTTGAGCACTGCCAGCTTTGGAAAGCAGCGGTGCTGTAGTGACACGTCCCCTTGTCTGAAAACATGCTCATTACTTCATTAGAAAAACAGTGCCAAGTGGGATTTGTTAGTGAAAAAAATTTCAGCCAGCTGGCCAATTCTAGTAATAACATCAATTTTAATATTTATTTTTTTCTCCCTAAACAGCAGCAGAACATTTAAGGAAACACAAAAGCTGTTTTCTTGGCAAGAGCCCAAACTCTTCGCCAGCAGGAGGACTGAGGACCGAGTGCCTGCAGCCACAGCAATGTGGGGTTATGCAGGGATGGGCAGCAGAGCTGCAAAGCCCCAGGGCTTTGCAGCTGTCTGGAAAGAGCTGCCTGTTTGCACCACCGAGGTTCTAGCCTCCTTGTGCCACAAGGCATTCAGCTCCAACCTGGGAAGGTACAGGAACCAGACCAGCTCATCAGTCCCCACCCCAGGGAGGGCACTCCCTCTTCCAATCGTGTGTAGGGCACAGCTAGTCTGCATCAAGCCCAGTGCTGTGCAGGAACAGCGCTGCATATTACACACGTTTTCATTCCAAGCATCCTTCCTCACCCATCACAAGGGTGCCTTTTGCTTTTCTTTTTTTTTTGGCGCTGGAAGTTGCCAAGTGGTATTTGGCAAATTCCAGTCACAGCACCAAGTGCCAAAGCTGGTGGAAAATCCCTGGAGAGCTGCTCTTAGCCGGGAGGCAGCATTTGGTTAGTTAATTAACAGTGCAGGCTGTCCCCAGGTAGTCTTTATTTTTATTTAGATTGCAAGTACCTCTGAAATCAGAGCCAGACTGCAGATCCATTTGAATTATTTTTCCATTAAATCAGAAGTGCTCAGGTCCCCATCTCCCTCCAGCCCATTCTACATGTAATTTAACAAATGCTGTCTTTGAAACTTTGTTCATGGGGAAAAAAGGATTATCAAAGCCACCTACCTTAGCTGAGGTAAGTTTACACATTGCAAGCTTGATAATTATTCCTTTTAATGAGGATGTGTTTTCCTTCCCTCCGATCACCTTAAACATAAGCAGATTGAAAAACAGCAACATATTTTTGTCCACTGCAGCAAGAGTTTTATACTATCCCTGGTGACCCTCAAGATTCTGCCTGCACGTCACAGTTACTTCCACAAAATTTCACTTCTAAATAGTTATGGGTTGGGCTTTTAGGTTTTTGTTGTTGTTGTTTTTAAAGGACTGCTGTCTCAGTCTTTACACGAAAAGCATATACAGCCCCGAAACACATACAATCCAAATTTATCATTTCCAGGCATTCAGAAACAAGCCCAGCATAGGTATGGGGCTAGGCTAAAGGCTTCTTCCAGGGTCTCACTTTGGACAGCACAATGAAGAATGTGCAAACATGGCCCTTTGCAGGCATTTTTAAACAGTTCCAGGCAATCATGCAGCTTCAAGGACTCAGTTGTGAGCAAAAATATCAGACATAAATCTGCACCTGTGCTACGCTGCACTGTAACAGAGAGTTCTGCAACACTGGCATCTGTTCCCTCCTCACAAAGCAGCAGTGAAGCACCAAGTCCCCTTCTGGTAAGAGCTATTAAAAATCAGCAGATAGCATTATGCAGCATTCCCAGAACTCGGGTGATAAGTAACAGTGAAGCTATTGCTGTTCAAAACATAATATTTTGGCAAATATTTTGGGTACAGTATAAATTGAAGTTAAACAACAACAGATGTGTTAATTTCAGCCCCAGTTGGTTAACAGCAGCAAAAATGAGCAAACGCCTACGGGAGCAGAATAAGTCCCCTGAAGAAATTCAAAGTTTGCATCCAAACACAGAAGGCTGAGTGGGTTTTCTGGCTGTTGGTTTTTTTCATTTGCTTGTTTAATATAGCACAGCATCACTTGTAAATTGCCTGCTACCCTTTTTCACTGAAAGGGCCTGGGGGCTAGCAAACCACTGCAGCATTTCTCCCCAGCTCCCAGTGAAAACACAATTGTGATGTGACCTGCCAGATGCCCATGCAGAACGTTAAGGGTGCCAGAAAGAATGTCAGCCAAATGTCCCCAGCAATGAGGTACTGGCTGCAGCAGCGCTCCATGGCTGTCCTCACCCTGCCCAGAGGCTGAGCTCCCAGTGAGGTGACCTCCACCTCCACTACTCCAGAACCAGGGTACATGGGACTGGTGGGATCTGGACCTGAGGTGGCAAGGCCAGCAGTAAGGGGCTGATATTCAGCCTCTTTGCTCCCTTACTCTCAGAGAAGCTCCCACAGACTGCTTGGTGCAGTGGCTTTTACCCAGCCCAAGTCCTGCCATCCTGAGGACGCTCTGAAAACAGCACTGAAGAGAAGATGACAGCCCGTCATCTTCTGGGACAGGACAGCTTTCACCATGGATACAGCATTTGCTTTTTATGTTCCAAAACAAGCAACATTATTTTTGATTGGGTTTTATCATTACATCAGCATGCGAGCTTTCCTTCTTCCCCCACTGAGAGAGGCATCCTATTTAAAATGGGATCTGTGTTCCTGATCCTTTCAGCTCCCCTGGTTAAGCAAAGCCTCCTTCCAAACTCCACACTCAAACCAGGAGGAGCAACATGACTCACATCCTTGCACTTACACCGCACCTCTGTCAGGCCTGGGAAACGTTCCTGGGCTGCACCCAGCTTCAACAAGGGCACAAAACCTCCCTCTGCAAAAGACTCATCTCCAGCTAGCCTCAACCAGTGACAGCCCTGAGGCCAGAGCAGATCCCTTTGGGGAGGTGGCCAAAAACATACAATGTGCACAGCAGTCTGCAAAAATAAACTCTGAAGACAAACTGTCCTCCCAAGTTGCATTTTCAGCAGCTCCAGCCACTTCAGAGAAGAGAAGCAGCTGGGCTTTCTGGGCTTTCCTCATCCCAGAAGAAGCCTGAGGATCAAGACTTAAAGAAGTGCAAGATTGGAAGCGAGACAGGAGGGTGCTTCAGGCAGCACCAGGGGTACCACCAAGCATTCTCTACAGGAAATGAATCTGAACTGCTCAAGTTATTCTTTAGGAAATACAAACTACTGCAACTCTGCCAGCTCTCAGGTTAGAAAGCTGGTGAACTTATACACCAGAATCAAGCACTACCACAGAGGCAAAGCAGCTTCCTCTACTGTAATTCAGACAATGGTGCTACACAAAGCCTTTATTAAGTCCTGACTCTATGTGGGGACACACCATGGGAGCACTTCACTTCCCAAGGGTGCTCTCCTTCCCCAGGAGACTGCAGCCAGCCCTACTACAAGTTCCTCAAAGCAGCAGCACACACACCCCTTGGGTGTGCACCCAGTGCCCTTGATTCCTGGTCCCACTGGGAAGGAGATGTGGTCCAGCTGGATCTGCAGCTGTTTCCACTGTCAGATCCCTACCTTGTCCATGGAAGCCCAGCAAGTTGTTCTTCCTCCTCCTCCTCCCCTCCTGTATTCAGACTGATTGTGAAATAGCTCAGGTTCTCAGGGCATGAAGCAGTCTGGGTCACATGTGGTAGAAGCCAGAACTCGGAGCAGCCACACTACCATTCCCATCTCTGCCACAAACATTTCTGGCTTATTTCTTTCTCAAGTTTTGCAGAATCTGACATTTTTTCAAATGCAACAGAAAAATAAAATTCTGCTCGCATCAGCAAGAAAGCTGGCAGACATGGTTTCTAAAACAAATCCCCAGAGACCTGAGAGTTCAGGCCCTCAGCAATCATTAGCATTGTCACTTGAAATCCAGGAAGAAAACTAACTCCACTGTGGTGCAGAAAGTGCCACTCCTTTATTCCTTGCAACATGCACCAGGTGACATGACAAGCAAGCGCACCCTCTGAGTTCAGGATCTACATTTGAACAGTTCTGACATGCATATTTCGTTGGCATACAAATCCATTCTTTTTCAAAGACTCAGATATGTGCTAATGTGCCTTTGGATGCCCAGTGCTACCTAGGGTGGTCGGCTGCCCACCTATTACTTCCCATTTCCCACCATCAGCTTTAACCTCTTTTTAAGCTTGGACCTCTGACCCACTGCCATCCACTTTCCCCATTTGGAAGATTCCCATTGATTTTTAGGACACAGTGAGCCACTTTTCAACAACAGTGCATGTGGAGCCCGAGGGAAATGTCCTTGCACCGCTTGAGGCAAAAGATATATTATTCTATTATGTCCCCAGCACAAAATTATTGAGGAAAACAAGATATTTGCCCACTCAAGCTGAAATGTAAAGGTTTCAGAACTATCACTCGTGGATTCCTTTTGCTAAACTAGTATACAGGTTCTTAAACTAATGGACTAATCCTATTGGTAAACAAACCAACCTGTATTAGCAGGCAGCCTCAAATGCCAAGCTTCTAGTCATGTAAATTAAAAATATGTATCTCATTTCCCAGACTGTATGTTGTGGCACAATGAAACTTATACAGGGGTCTCTGTTTTTATACTTTCCTTGTGCAAAAGTGCCTCACAAAAGTAGTCATGCCTTCAGAACTAAAGGATTACAGAGAAAAGGAAATCAGCCATAGGAAGAGGTAGCGATGAACACCTCAATGGATGGAACACATTTAAAAGGCCTGGGGAAAAGAGCCTATCACTGATCTTAAAGACGTACTGCCAGTGTAGGCCACACACTGCTATGCGGTACTGGGAATCTCTCTGCTGAATTTGATGTGGAACCATCACACACCTAGTTAAAAGATTCCTGCACAATTAGTGGGAAAGACCAAAAACAAACTGAAAAGGTTAGACCTGATTGCTCCCTTAACAGCTGCTCAGAGTAGTTTTCCAGTTTGTTTTCCTGACAGAGCATTAGAAGAACTGAAAACTGGAGCCCGAGCTCTACTGCAGAACATGCAGACCCTCATGACCCTCCTTCTGAGCTGCTTGGCACAACGTGGCCCATTCTCTTTAAGGCTACCCTCAGATTACCTTGCAGGAAGGAAGGCTCCTGACTCTGAAAAAAAACCTGTCCTTGCAGAAACAGTTTTTGAAAAGTCACCTTGGCAACCAAATTCCTTCCAGCATGCATACAGAAAGCAAGGACTCATGGTATTTTTGCCATCACTACCTGAAAACAAGGTACTGAGGCACAGAGTAGTGCCATTGTCAGCTCCCTACCAAAGGTTTTTAAGATTTCTAAAAATAACCAAGGGCACTACTGAGGTGGATTGCCAAAGCAGACTCCAGGGAGCTCACAGCAAAACACAATATGGGCAGTCCAACAAGACCCCATCTGCAGAGGATAAAAACTTACATTTTAACAACAAAGAAAAACCTGTACTTGTGTTGCTATTGCACTTTGGATGGTGAGTGGTGGGAAGAGCAGAGAGATCCAATAAAATATAGTTTCTGCAAGAGCTTAGACAGCTACAAATATCTGGAATGAGGTTTACTAAGACCAAAAGTGATTCGTGTTTACCAAAGTGGAGTTTCTAACCTTAGGACTTACTAAGAGAGACAGAATAGCAAAACATAGCAAAACTTTTTGACACTGCCTTGTAGGTTTGTATTTTAAGAAATTTTTCCCAAAATACTGTCTCCATACCTGCTAATAAGATTACATTTGACTTCATTCTCCTTTGAGAAATTTGAGAAATCAGTAGTTCAATACTTTCTACAGCATTAGATTATGCAAGACCTCAATCTGATAGCATGCTATTGCAATTTATGCAAAATTACCTTAATTTGCTTACCATTTAACTGTATATTAGCTACTAGATAACCAAGTAAGCATTGTCTATGGAAGTTTAGCATCAAAAGCAAAGAATAAAAATCCACACAAAAGCTAGGCATGCTGGAAATACTTGATTCTTCTGCTCACACAGCATCTGCTATGTCTTTCCTCATCCAGAGAGAGATAGGTCATGAACACACACATAAACATCTTCTCTGATCGTTACCTGAGCTTAGGATCTCAGCACTGCTGACTTTGCACGAAGTTGTCTGAAACTGTAAGCAGCAGCTTCACAGCTGGGCACTTGGAGGGCACGCAGAGCACTCAGTGTGCTGCTAGCTTTGCCAC